>NW_026945579.1:0-53533 GCF_034702125.1 Engraulis encrasicolus | reverse complement strand
TGGACAATTGCCTGACCCCCAGCACACTTTATTGAACTTGTGAGGAACAGTCTACACATTTGACCTCTTAAGCACAATATTGAACTTTGAGTGCTTGTTTATGCAAAAATAATGCTTTTTAAGCACATTTACTGACATTGATCTCCTGTGACAGGTAAGCGTACATGACTGTGCACTCTCCACATGACAATGTGGCACTGGTCTTTTGACCTGAAGTCCAAGGATATTTTGATTAAACTGAATCAAGTATTTAAAAAAAAAAAAAATGCAATAGGACAGACGTGCGGGTACCCCGTTCATAAATGTCAATGACCCAAACTCGATCAGCTTAGCAGGCCCATCATTCAAGGGTGCTGCAGTACATGTCATTTATTGTCCTTACAAGCCTCCATTAGAAGTGACTACATACTTGCCCAAATCCATAGTGGGTAACTACATTTTTGAGAGAGTTCCACACAGTATCAGCAGCTGGTGCTTTTACAGACAAGCGGTTCTTAAGACAGCTGGTGACTGGTGTGACGGGTGACCTGCTGTTGACAGCTGAAGCTGTAAACTCTATTGTCTCTGTGAATCTATCTAACAGACCTGACAGATTTATAGTTTACTACTGTTGCCTTTGCAGAAAATCCTGCTCTGAGATGTAGGCCTACTTAATTTAAACTCCATTGTCCCAAGAAAGCAATTGATTGTGAAGCAAAAGATTCAAAACAAAAACTCATAATGGACAACAGAAGACTGGACAGACCATAAATTGCAGTGTCGTTATTAAAACGTTAAAAGAATTATGAAGGTAAATGTAGTTTGGCATAATTTAAGTAAGTGCTAAACTGTATGCATAACAAAAGAGCTTTTTATTAGTTTCTGTTGAAGCTGAAGTGTGGATCTGCATTTCTGCAATGTTGATAAACACAAAACACTTGTGAAGACTTGAGTGAAAGAATCCCTCTCTAGCGTTCAAGCACATGTTGTAGCTTGCTTCAAGTTACAGGCAAGAACTTGACTTTCACATAGAGACCTGCACAGTGTTTGATAGTATATTGAATTTCATTCCCGGGCAAAGGTCACACTCAGTCCTTAGTAGCAGTGGTGGAAGTCTAGTAGGAGTCCAGAAGACTTGCACAAGTCAGCTACTTGCTACTGTAGATGGCCTTTTGGGCTCAGGGCCTCTGCTAAGGTTTTGGAGGCCCTAAGCATAACTGGTCAGGACCAGAGGGAAACACAGCTGCTCTCCAGGCAAAACATAAAAAAACCCCTAAAAATCCAATTGCAGACTTGAGCAGACGCTTCTTGGAAGTTTGAGTGGCAGCCTTAGACGCAACTGTAAACATAACTTAACTCAGAGAATATGGTTAAGAGATTAACCTGGCTAAATTAACCTGCATGAAATGGTAAATCTGCTAAAAGATAGCCCACAGGTTCTATTTTGTCGAGAAAATGGACTTCCTCAGGGTTAATCAGGGGTGTAGTAGGCGTGGTACATGGGGGTACGCAGTCCACCAACTTTTCCTGAAGTGAGATTTTTAAAAAATGTCTGCCCATGTTTGAATACAAAAAAAGAATGATTACATAGTAGTATTGCGGGTGATTGACCAAACAGATGAAAACGGAGAAGCAATGATAGTAGATCAAGGACAGTAGGGGGGTTTCACATGATTATTTGACGACGTGTAAAATCGCGTACCCCTACTTTAAAAATCCCCACTACACCACTGGGGTTAATTCAACCTGTCAATCAATACTACTTAACCAGGTTCTTGTCATACATATAAGGACCAGGGGAGTTGTATCATGTAGGCCTATGCTCTATCAGTGTTTCTGCTGTGTTTATGTTTATGTTGATATTTGTGTTTAGTTGATACGTACGTACGTATATTTGCGTGTGTGTTAGAGTGCATGGGTATCCATCTTACATCCCAGTTGTTCAGCAGCCTACTGTAACTAGCCAGAAATAGCCCTGTACACCCCACTCTCATGTTACAAATGTGTGGAGCGCAAACTGTCTAACACGCAAGATGGGATGCAACATATACACACACACACACACACACACACAAAATCATGCAGAAACATACACACACACTCACACACACATACACACACAAACACACACACACACACACACACACACACACACACAAAATCATGCAGAAACATACACACACACTCACACACAGGCAATATTTTGTACAGTATATATAGTTTGTATTGGCAAATCCTTTTAAGAATATGGCAATGGAAGTACATCTCAGCTGTGAACAGGAGGTGATATACTGTAGATACTACTTGGTGGAAAGTTGAGCTCTGGCATGGGCTGTGACATGCGAACCAGCAGTCATGATATATCTTCAGGAGTCTAAATAAATTCAGGCACGCGTCACGTACACACAGTGAAAAAGAGAGGAGGAGAAGGAGGAGAGTGAAAGAAACACAGAGTACACAGAGTGGGAAGAGTGCAAATACTGTGTGTATGCAGACAGAATATTGTCAGGAATGTGCTATGCATCCATTGTCCACGGTTCCGCACTTCAACTCAAGCACCTCCAACATTCAGCCACACCGAAATCACCAGAGGTGTAGGCCTAGTGTTCATGCGCTCATGCCAGTTTGTTGACATGTCTGTGAGTGATCCATCCTGCCTGGTAACAAGCTCCAGCGTTGTATCGATATGAACTACAGCTGAGCTACCACAGCACACTACAGTTAACGCCCGCAACCAGGGGAGTAGCAGCAAATTGTGGGCCCTATGCACAATCAGCTCCAATGGACCGCCCTGCCATATAGCTACGTAAATCAGACACTGTGTGGGGCCCTGTATATACATGGGGCCCTGGTGACTCCGTCACGCTCTACCCCCTTGTACGACACCCTTGTTCCTGACATCCCTCTGTGGGTGTCCTAGGCCCAGTCAAAGCCGTCAGCGGCCGTGCCCCTCTGGTCTAGGGTTTTGGTTTTGTACTACATCAACAGCTCTGATAGCTGATCTTGACAGCAGCCCAGCTCTCCACAGCGCCGGGAACGTACCTGCTCTGCAGACTGCAGTGCATCTTGAAATGGAGGGAAACGCTGAAGGCCAGCTTAGGGTGTGGCACAGAGAAAGTACAAAGTGTAAGATTTATGTGGCATTTCGATCAAAATATTAATTAGTGTTATTATTAATATTTATCAGTGTTCTATTTTCACACATAAAAGATGGTAAAGACGCTGAAGAAGGCTTAGGCCGAATTTAACATCTGTCTGTCATGCTAACCCAGTAGATTAAAACGGCAAGAATTACACCCGGGAGTGCGTCTTTTTTTACTAAACTATTCTCACGCCTAGACATTTCAGGCGATCCCATATTTGAAATCCAGGCGACTCCATATGAGGTCCCGACTCCAGTACAGTATTGAAAACACTGCAGTACTCCATCTCTACAGATAGCTGGGAACTTGCCTGCTCTGCAGAGCATGTGCATCTTGAGATGGAGGGAAATGCTGTAGGTCAGCCTAGGGTGTGGCACATTCAGAGAAGGACGGGGGTGGGGGGTGAGGTCACAGGTGTTAGATGTCCAGCCTCTGCAATCCTGGCAGGTCGTGGTATGGTCCAGTACCTCATTGCCTGCTGTGTATGTGTGTGTGTGTGTATGGATGTGTGTGTGTCTTGAAACGTGTGTATATTGCTACCAGTATATGAAGTCTGTGCAGATGGAGAGAGTACTTTTTTGGAGACAGACAGGGAGGTTGGTTGTCACATGTCTTGGATACCCAAAGCAATCCTGGCAGGTCATGGCACCTCATCTGGGAGGTTAGCGGTTACAGGAGTTGGGTGTCTGGCCTCTGCACGTCATGGTACTTTCTGCAGAATGTGACCGGATTTCAAACCCATGTCATACGTCTCTAAGGGCAAAACTGAAAAAAAAAGCCATTTAAGATATTTTTTTGCAGAATGTGCAAGTTCAGATCATGGAGAAGCTCCTGTACTCAATGCTTCAGAAAACAGTATTGGTTTATGTGAAAGCTAACATTTGTCTTTAAAATGGATAACTGGGTTTTTGGAGGTGGAGAGAGTACGTTTTTGCAGAAGTATATGTTGGTGGATGATCACAGGGGTTAGTGAAGGGTAGGGTACAGTAGTGAATTGCACATAGGCCAGCTGCATAGACATGGGTGAGATATGGATGGGCATGAACAATTCCACCACTCTGGCCGTTTCTTCTCTGCAATCATGTGTGACAAAACACAGCTCTTTCAGTATGTATTTATGTTACACATTATTAGATTAACAGTCCCTGATATCAGCACGCAGACTCATATTATTTTCTATTACTTGATCAGTATCAGCCTGTCTTCTCATGCGTCAGCAACAATAGCATTTTCAGATTAATTCTTAACATGGTGGCACAATGTCCAAAGTTGACTGCTTGACTTGTTGCTCTCCGAAGTGAACTCAAAGTCAGGGCTGGACTGGCCATCTGGCATAGTGGGCATATTCCGGTGGGCCCAGCACCCTTGCCGGCCCTTACTTTCTGAAAATATAGGCCCACGAGGGTGCGGGTCCCACCGGTGAGTCAGCTCTGCGCTGCAAATTATGAGGGGCCCCTTTAAGCCAAAAGTGCCTGGGCCCTCTTTCTCCCCCAGGTCAGCCCGGCTCTAAACCATAATAAATCACTAAGTAATAACCACTGAGCGCAAGAGCCTCTGGATGAAACCGCTTTGATAACTCAAGTAGTATTTTCCACATGGCGAATTCAATATTTGTTCTTTGAACTTTTGAGATTGATTTCTGTTTTCTGGTCCTTGACGACCTCTTCAACTTTGTTGGATGCCTGCAATTCTACCAAACGCTTACGTGTTGTGTTTATTTTACTTTGCATTTTTCTTTTCATTTAAAAGGACTTACTGGTGCCATCGTCATGAGATCAAAAATAGATACAAAGAGCTTTGAAAAGTGTACTCTGGCATTGGCATGGAAGTTGACAGCAGGGTTTCAGAGGCAGAGAGAGTGCGCACATGTGTGAAGCGCCTTCCCATATATGGCTGTTTTGCCAATAGGCTCATCGCAGGAAATGAGGGATAGGATCCAAACAAACAGATGTGGCCGCTCTGGGATCTTCCACTTTAGCTGGTGCAAGCAGGAGAGGGAGAGAGAGGGAGAGAGAGATAGAGGGGGAGAGAGAGAGAGAGAGGGATGAGACATAGTGAGAGAGAAAAAGTGAAAGATATGGGGAGTGGGGTGGGGGACACGACAGGGAAGGAATGAAGCAGTGTAACTATGCTGAGAGAGAGCAAGAGCAAGAGAGAGAGAAAGAGAGAGAGAGTGAGAGAGAGAGAGAGAGAGAGAGAGAGAGAGAGAGAGAGAGAGAGAGAGAGAGAGAGAGAGAGAGAGAGAGAGAGAAAGAGAGAGAGTGGTTTCCGCTGACCTGGTGTGACCGTTCTGTCGGCAGTGTGTCATGTATGTGTGAGTTGTAGTGATCATGATGTGCCTTTGCCACGAGGCGTGTGAAGCAGTTGCATAATCACATGTGTGCCTCTGGGCGCCTGAGGAGGAGCTAGCTTACTACACACAGTATATGCAGAGCCACTGACAGCTTTGGCTGGGACCGCGGCAGTCATCTGAAAGCCCCACCCCCACCCAATACATTTATAGGCCTACTGTATAATGTAATGAGCCTACTACTATTCAATGTCATCTGAAAGTGCCACCCCAACCCAGTAGATATACGGTACAGTGCTGCTTGAAAGTGTGTGAACCTCTAGAGCAGTTCAGATGTTTCTGTTGTTTACCATGGTTTTCGTATTGTATTATCACTGATTTCTTTATGTATGGACTGTCAGACATATGTCTCATCAATTGCTTGTACCTCTTTGGTGAAACTTAGAGAAACACAGCATTATGGTATGTGCAAAAGTTAGTGAACCCCCAGACACATTTGGGTAAGTCAAGGAGGTAACAGACTGATGACATGAGGCAACATTGGCAAATGAAGTGACCTGAACTACTTTGAAGACAGAGGAAACCAACCACATCAACTTGGTCCCATACACATTAACAAGGCCAAGGGGAAACGAGATGTCTGAGGACATGAAAAAAGACAGCCCATCAGTCTAGGGAGAGATATATAAGACCATCTCCAAAAAATTCCAGCTCCATTCATCAGCTGTAAGACAGATTATGTACAAACGGAGGGCCTTCAATAGGACAGAAACTCTGCCTAGAAGTGGGCACCTATCAAAACCATCACCCAGAGCCACCAGAAAAATATGAAATCTGGAGGAGGCCTGGGGGGCGCTGTGGCGCAGCACGCTAAGCCCCCCACCCTTGGGCTTGCATGCCCACCAACGGGGACCCCGGTTCGAGTCCGGCCGGGGTCATTTCCCAATCCTCCCCTGTTTCTCTGTCCCATTCGCCACTCCCATATATATATATATATATATATATATATAAAGAAACCTGGTGAAGGCCAACACCAGGCACACATCACAGTCCTATACTCAGGAGTAAACCAGGAGTCTCCAGGCTCTTCTATTCAGATGGTTTACCTCTTAACGTAACCTGGTTTACTCCTGAACCAGCTTCTTAGTATACCCATCATATCTACAGAGCTGCAGACCTCTCTGTTGATGTTTGGAGTATAGTCACATTGGGATAGAGCAGTGATTCTCAAAGTGTGGTGCGGGGACCACTGGTGGTCTGCGACAGAGCTCAGGTAGTCCGTGAGGGGATTTCTAGTTATCCAAGACAAGCTAGCAGTAGGTTATATTTGTAACATTATTACAAGGCTAACCTGAAGTCATATTTTAACCACAGTAAGACAGGTTTGTAATGTGAATTAAAAGTAAATGTTCTGCATTGAAATGAGCAGTGTCAAATAAACATCAGTCAACTGTCAATTCAGTTGACAGGTGGTCTCTGAACATTTTTGTGGTCCTTGCCCTGAAAAAGTTTTCGAAACATTGGTATAGAGAAGAAGAGATCTAGAGCATGTGTGAGGAGGGAGCTATTCATTTGACAAAAAAAGGTTTAGTGGGTACACAGCACCTAAAAAAGGTTGGGAAACTCTGATTTAATGAGAACTCAGTCCCCCTCACACCCCCCTTTCCCTGGGCCCGGGACAACTGACCCCTTTGTCCTCCACCTGTCAGCTTCCCAGACTGAATGCAATGCTGTGGAGTAAAGACTCGCCCTTCAGTTGGGGACACGCACTGTCAGCGGAGGGTAGCAGCAGATCAAGTACCCAAGCAGCCACCACGCCCCCTCCTCTAGCGCTGAAAAGACCCCTTACCGCGATCAACGTATATTTCTCCCAGGCTGAATTGTCCGCAATCTGCCGTTGCCCCCCCTCTGACAGTACACGTCCCCCAACCAAAGGACGAGTCTAAACCAGCTTGACCCAACAAGAGTCACATGTGCGTAGGAGGGGGGTGGGTGTGTGTGTGTGTGTGGGGGGGGATCTGTTGCTACATGTACTACTCCAGGATCCCTAAATAGCCAATCACAAGGGAGAGAGGAGGGGGCATGGGAAAAACACCATTCATGGCCCCTACACACATGCACATGACCACAAGGGACACACACACTCACACTCACACTCACACTCACACTCACACACACTCACACTCACAGACACTCACACTCACACACACTCACACGCTTCTGCATGCTTGCCACACACACACACACATGCTTGCCACACACACACACACGTACACACACACATGTACACACACACACACACACACTACTCTCTCTCACGCACACACACGCACACACACACACGCACACACACACACGTGCACGCACACACACACACACACACACACACACACACACACACACACACACACACACACACACACACACACACACACACACACACACACACACACACACACACACACACACACACACACATAGCCTGGCCTCTAAGAATAGGTCAGTTACACAATACTACTGCAAAAATTTGACAGAAGCCTAGCTGGGCCTGAAGGCAAGAAAGAGCTTCACTGTCAACACACTCTCATGTTGGCGCGCACACACACATGCACACACGCGCACACACACAAGCACGCACGCACGCACACACCTTGTTAGTCACATTCAGCAAACTTTCAGTCATTCTTCGCATAGGTGGGCTACCCTCTGCTGGGCAATAAGATTCACTACACTTATGGTTAAGCTATATATTTATTTTGTATCTAGCACTCTGCAAGTGCTGTATGCACACTTCCTTACCTTGCAGACTACAAAACTAGGGTATTTTTGTAACATTGGAGTAGTTGGCCTCTCTGAGCGAAAGCATGAGTGTTATTCAATATTTGAATAAAAAGAAATCCATTTGGAAATAATAAACATTTGTACCCACTACAAGGGGAAACAATTGAGCTTAGACTGACCTCCAGTGTCCATCGTGTGTATTGCAGGGCAGGACTGTCATTCATTTCAGATCAACCACATTGCTCTCTCACAGGTGAGTCTGTGCCTGCCAGTTATTAGTTTTTTAAAGGTCAAGTGTGTAATTTTAGTAGTTAATTTAATTGTATGCTTACCATTCACAAATGTGATCTTTTTCAATAATATTATTTACTAGTAAATGAACTAATATTGACCAGTCTGTCTAGAGGTTTGAGGCCAAAGATGTGTGATTGGTAATTCAAACTCAAAAGTATAAACGTAGAGCAGGGATGTCAAACTCAGGCCCGGGGGCCAAATTTGGTCTGTGGAGTCACTTTATTCGGCCCGCGAGATCATTTCAAATGTTTATTACAGTTGGCCAAAAATCCTACACCATCAGTGTATATGAAATGTGGTGTGTCACAGGATGTGCAGGCACATTTGAACTACCATATATGATAGGAAAGAATATGTGTGAAATGTTGCTATGAGAGGTGCATGCACGCACAATTTTAATTTTATTTGATAAATATTGATTTTGGCCCGTGACTTCGTTCCAGATTTTGATTTTGGCCCTCAGTCAATTTGAGTTTGACATCCCTGACGTAGAGGATCCTCCTAATCATTTCAGGAATAATTGGAAACTTATTTGGTTGCGAGCCTGAAAATAATGACATTTGTGCATGGGCAGCCTGTATGGATGGAAATAAAATAGGCCTACTAATGGAGATGAAACCACTTTCCACTTACACCATCCAACTATCATCCTTGTAATGCCATGTATGTACATGTATGTAGAAGGCGGCACTATGTACGTATGGAAGTATGCACTTGATGCATCTCTATGATGGCACATAAATGATGTTTTTTTTTTTTTGCTGTTGTCATGTGTTGTGTGACATGCGGCAACTATATATGTATGTCCAAAACAAACTTCCCTTGGGACGGATAAATAGAATCTTGAATCTCGAAACTTATCACACAAGCAGCACAATGGACTGGGCATTTGGAAAAACAATGGAATGATGAAACACTGGAGACGGTCACATTTTGCATAATACCAAATATTATAAAAACATTTGCAATACAAAATATGATAAGCCATCTCAAAATACTTTCAGACATGCCGTCTCTATTTGTCTTGCTGCATAGTACGTAGGCCTAACATTTGCATAGCAGCAGTATTTTGCATGGTGTTCTTACTGTATGATGATCGATAGACTGTAAAAGATGAACCAAAGAAGGCTTTCAATCACCACAGAGTCAGAAAACACTGAGAGCTGGCTGAAGGTCATGGACTTGAACGCTTTGATCCTGATTCTACTGTCAGGTCAGTCATTAATTCCTCATAGTACATCATAACTACAACATACACCTGCTTCATTTTGTACATAGATAGCTTTAGTCCTAAGTGACTTTGGTGTTTTTAATTGTGAACAAAGTTTCAATTTTGAGTTACGGTACAGGCTCTATAACAGCCCAGTGGTGATTCTAGACCTTAATTACCGTGGGGATGGTTTTTTTTGTTTTTTTTTGGGTTGGCACACTTAATGGAAAACAGGTCAATATTGTATTTCACATGTTATACTTTATATTCAGATTTCTATTGGTTGATGTAGCACACCCTGGCCCCAGGACTGCCTAACACCACAGTGGTGCTGTGCGACATTACTTATGACTAACTACGTAAGATACTGTACTATACTGTACTTGTATTTTTCAAGTTAGTACAATGCTAAAACTAGTGTCACCCATGTTTTTCATTTTCTGTCAGCACTGACACATTAATTAATCTTGACAGTGACTTGGCCCTGCATGGCGTCCAGTCCTCGTCATCAGTATCATTTGGTGTCAGAGAGGAAGAGCTGGACAGATGCCCAGTCGTACTGCAGAGGGACGTTCACAGACCTGGCCTCCGTCGAGAGTCAGGAGGATATGGACAGGCTTACTCAGCTGGCCCGAGACCGTGGGGACGACACTGAGGTCTGGATTGGTCTCCGGGGTGACATGGATGATCTGGACTCCTGGAAGTGGTCACTGAACCGGAGTGGGTTTTATGGGGAGGGAGAGGCGGCGTTCAGGGACTGGGGTGAGGGGGAGCCTAATAACTACATGAATAAGGGGGAGTGTTGTGCATCGATTACAGGTACATATTGGACTGATAGACCATGCAATACTGACCTGAATTTCATTTGTTACAACGGTAAGTAAGTGTAAGTAATAAAAACAACAACAACTTAGTTTTACATAGTGCCTGCCTTTCATGGAACCCAATGTTGAGGGATTGGACTAGGGGGTTCAGGGGAGGGGTAAACAAGTTGCATTCACATTTACACATTGACAAATCCGTCCATCCAATCTTGACCATTGAATGATCCAAATACACGATTCTTCCTTACTAGTTAGTTATTAACTCCTGCTTTTGAAACTGTCAATGTGACGAAACATGTACATTCATTTGGAATGATAACAACACAGGTCTTGTGGTCTGCCATCTTATATTGACATTGTCAAAATTCTCAACAGAAAATTCCGATCGCTATGTAATGGTTGAAAAAACGATGACCTGGACAGAGGCCCAAAGCTACTGCAGAACACACTTTACAGATTTGGCTAGTGTGAAAAATTCTCATGAAAACCAGCAGCTCATTGACCTGACCAACAAAGAACGGAGCTGGATCGGCCTCCACAAAGACTGTCCTCCGTGGAAGTGGTCGGATCAGAGTGTGTGGTCTTTCCAAAACTGGTAACTAAGTATTTTTTTAATTTATAAAGCACATTTAAAACAGTGCAAAACTGCCGAAAGTGCTGTATAGTGACTGGCTGGAGAAAAAAAAAACAATAAAGCATATTAATAGCTTATTTTAGAGGCATTCCAATAGACGGGAAAAAACATCTACACACAGTGTACAGTTGCAACACTGACAGCGTTGATTGATGGTAGTCTACATAAAGTGTGCTAAGAGCAACTTAGATACATAAAAATGTTAAAAGCAGTGTCTTAAAGAAAAGAAGAAGCTAAAAACTAAGCGGCAAAGGTCAAAACATGCAATCAAAAAGCAAGATAAAAGAGATGAAAATCAAAAAGGCCAATTTATAGGATATAGGTGGGTTTTCAGTCTAAATTTAAAAGCAGCAGTCGTGGGCGCAGATCTGATATCGGCAGGTAAACCGTCCGAGGCGTGGAGCTGCAATTGCAAAAGCACGATCTCCTTTTTACTTCAGGTCCCCAACATCCTCTGGTGCAGGCCTTTGTGTAGCAGCAGATGTTGCCAATGGAGGAGGCTGGTACCGGCGAGACTGTGAAAACCGCCAGCCTGATCTCCAAAAATTCCGTGCTCCTGGACACGGATGCTAAGGACACGAAATCTGTGTCCAGGAGCACGGATTTTGCCAAAATTCCGTGCTCCTGGACACGGAATTGTTTTCCGTGCTCCTGGACACGGAATTGTTTTCCGTGATGGACACACGGAAGTGCTTTCTATAGGCTATTACCACAGCACTGTGTAACTCTATCATTAGAAAAATACATACCAAATGCTAATCCTAAACAAAATAATGCTATAGCAATTTAAGTTGTGCCCTGACCAAAACATTCCCTAACCTTAACCTGTCATTAAAGACATATTTTTGAGAAATACCTTTTCCAGTTGGTTGCTAGGCTATCAAATTCATATAATGAATGAAAGAAAACTAGCTGTGCCCAGACCAAAACAATCCCTAACCTTAACCTGTCAGAAGGAAATGTTTTTTTTTTTTGAAAAAATATTTGAAATAAGAAAATTCCTGAGAAAACACAAGACTGTGGAAACATAGAGCTGTGGGAGTAGCCTATAGAGAGAGCACTTCTCTGTGTCCATCACGGAAAACAATTCCGTGTCCAGGAGCACGGAAAACAATTCCGTGTCCAGGAGCACGGAATTTTGGCAAAATCCGTGCTCCTGGACACGGATTTTGTGCCCTTACCATCCGTGTCCAGGAGCACAGAATTTTTGGAGATCATGTTGACACCGCAGACAGTTTGTTTGTTACAGTGGTGAGTAGTTTACGCTATGAGTTTAATGCTATGTGCACCTCTGTCATTTCACCTTTTACCAGTTCAAACAGGGCACTTCTTTTGCACACCACTGTAGCAGTTGGAAAGGTGCATAGGATATTACACCAGTGAGGTTGTCATTCAAGTGTAAGCATGGCTCTAAATGAACTTTTCTAACTTTTCTCACCAGCCAAAATGGTTTGTAATTGTAGATGTTAATCTTACTAGCCAAACACACACTCACTAATGGGTCGAAGTGGCTGGTAAGTTTGTCTTTTCTACCAGCCTAACTGAAATTTTTAGCAGCATTTGGCCGGTTGGCTAGTGTTAATTCAGAGCCCTGAGTGTAAGAAAGATCCTGCATAGTGTCCATTCCACCAGCAAGTCACTTAAATACAAGCTTTCGGTCAGCCAACCTTCTTCAGGTAACCTTTCATATAATAAATAATTAGCCACTAACAATGCAGTTTTCTATACAAGATGCACAGTAAGTTGTATTATGTCTATGGAAGGGCTGTTGCTGACTTTCAGTCGTAGGCCTATCAAGTTTTTTGCTTTCATTTTCATTTTTTTGTTGAAGCAGAAGTTTTTTTGTTTAACCTTTTTTCTTGAAGCACCCCCTAACCTGTGCCCAAGACAAGCCGCGCACCCCCAACCCAAACGTCTACACATGTATATGCATTACAAATGATTTAAGTGAATAATTACAATGATTCTTGCTTTAGACATTAATCAATACTGTGACTTTACATTAGGTCCAAAACATATTTTAATTTGGTCTTGATTTGGCCTAGGTATAATGTTTGGAAGCAGAATTTTGGTCGCAACCTCAACACAAACAAAATTCCGTGCACCCCCTGAAATCTCTGGTGCACCCCCAGGGGGTGCCCGCACCCCAGGTTAAGAACAACTGGGCTATAGGATACAAAGACAATTTGCTTGTATTGCCTTAACTTGTGCACTGGTTAAAATAGTTCATTAAGGGCCCTGGTCAGAAACCATTTTGTCTTTTCCCCCTGCAGTGGCCAAGGTGAGCAGAAGACAGAGAGTGGTGAGAGTCAAGCTGGAGGCGGAGCCTCAGGTGGACATGAGTGACCCTGTGGTGCAGGAGGCCATTTTGGAGCAGGTGAGTGCAGTCAGTGGGTACTTCTCAAAGTGAAGTGTCCTAGCCTTGCTAGGACGAGTGTCACCGGGGTGACTACACACAATGGGGCGGAACTAATATGTGTTCCCCGTTTCCTTTAGGGAGCGGTTTTGGTGTAGCCGTCCGGAACAAAGATGGTGGCTCACTGTCCCAAAATGTAAACACGGCAGCCAGCCTAGCAAGGCTAATGGTTTATAATTGTGCCCTGTTAATTCATTATTGTCCCAATGCAGCCCAGCTGGACAGGGGGAGAAAATTCGCTCCAACGATTGGTGTGTTTGAGAGGGGGAGCATTATATATGCTGGAGATGCGTCTTGTTCGAGAGAAGACTGGGGAGCCGGACACCACACGGGCTGTGCTTGCAGAGAGGACGGACGACCGGAGAAGACTGCCGAGACGGACAACGGACACAAGAAACCGGGCCTCACGTAGGAGAAGTGGGAGAATATCGACAGCTAAGTAGACTACCCTTGGAGCTGTGTTGTTGATGTGCCGCTACCAACTGTTAGCTTCGGTGCTAGCCGAGTGGTAGTTGGCTGCTGGGGCTGGTATTCGTGCATCTTTCATCTATTGTGTTCATCCGAAGTGTGCATACGAATTGAGTTTCACGGATTGCAGTGCTGAGAGTTTGAGTTTGTCACGGATTGCAGTGTTGTGTATTTTTGCACCGAATACAGCCTCCAGTAGCCTTTCTCTCGGACCGTCACCGAAGCTGCCCCTGCCGAGCCCTCGGACAAGACGAGACCTTCGGGCGGTTGCAGTCCGGCTGGCGGGAGGGAGGAGCAACGACGACAGCAACGCTAAGTGTCACCTTTTTCGAGCATTATTATCAGTATCCCCTTCAGTTGTGCTGGCTACCTGTTTGCATGATAATTGGGCTGCTCTGTTTTTGAACCCGATTGCCCTGAGCTTGCTGTGCCTTGAATTGTTTGTCAGGACAACCTTTGTCAATTTCACCAGTGTGATCTGCCGTGGTGCTTCTCTTCACTTAACAGCAGCCCCAGGTGCGCCAGCCGCTAACCCCCCCCCCCCCCCCCCCCCCCCCCCCCCCCCCCCCCCCCCCCCCCCCCCCCCCACCCCCCCCCCCCCCCCCCCCCCCCCCCCGGGCCCTTGAGTTCTATGCCCGGACTACTGATAACTAGCCTGCTCCTGTTTACTAGTTCAACTGTGTCCTACGCTGACCCAACGCTGTCCAGCCACTGACGAGCCCTCCCCCACCACCGGACGAGCCGTGCCGCCGCTGTCCATCCACTGACGAGGTCCCCGCCGGAAGAGTGTGCCCGCCACTACGCCAACGCTGTCCAGCCACTGACGAGGCCCCCGCCGGACGAGCCGCGCCGCCGCTGCCCAACGCCGTCGCTGCCCAACGCCGCCGCTGCCCCGTCGCTGCCCAACGCCGTCGCTGCCCAACGCTGCCCAGCCACTGACGAGACCCCCACCGGACGAGCCGCGCCGCCGCTGCCCAACGCCGTCCATCCACTGACGAGGTCCCCGCTGGACGAGCCGTGCCCGCTGCTACGCCAACGCTGTCCAGCCACTGACGAGGTCCCCGCCGGAAGAGTTGTGTCCGCCACCACGCCAACGCTGTCCAGCCACTGACGAGGCCCCCGCCGGACGAGCCGCGCTGTCGCTGCCCAACGCCGTCGCTGCCCAACGCCGTCGCTGCCCAACGCTGTCCAGCCACTGACGAGACCCCCACCGGACGAGCCGCGCCGCCGCTGCCCAACGCCGTCCATCCACTGACGAGGTCCCCGCCGGACGAGCCGCGCCGCCGCTGCCCAACGCCGTCCATCCACTGACGAGGTCCCCGCCGGACGAGCCGTGCCGCCACGACGCCAACGCTGTCCAGCCACTGACGAGGTCCCCGCCGGACAAGCCGTGCCGCCGCGACCCCAACGCTGTCCGGTCACTGACGAGGTCCCCGCCCGACGAGCCGTGTCCTCCACTATCCCCCAACGCTGTCCAGCCACCGACGAGGTCCCCGCTGGACGAGCCGTGCCCGCTGCTACCGCAGACGCTGTCCTGCCACTGACGAGACCCCCGCCTGGCGAGCCACCCTCGCTGCCGCCCCAGTGACTCTCAGCTCCCCCCTCCCCCCGGTCTCCACCTTCCAGGGCCCTGACGATAGTTTCCCCCTTTTCCCTTTATTATAACTTTTATCCCCCCAATAAATTTTGTTCTTAACTTTATCCCTCGTCTTGGCGTGTTGTGTGGTGTGTTGTGTTCCCTGGTGCAGAACGGGTTTAGTGGGCCTTGGGCGCCCCCCTCTTGGTCACACGAGTACCGCCCATTTTCACGTTTTCATCAAGAAGTATCCAATTAGTAATTACACTAAGAACTAGTTACTCTTTTCGAAAAATGGACGTTACTCATCCTAGCAAGGCTAGGACACTTGACTTTGAGAAATACCCAGAGACTATTAGCCTTTTGATGTAGGTAAAGTAGCATCCGCTGGCATAGACATGAACATACAGTAGTGTATCAAACGCCCTAACTTTTGAAAATCCAACTCTGCTTTTGCAGTATAGTTCCCTTGTAAAATCTTAGCAAAGGCTGAAAGGCTGAGCTTTGGCCGCTGTTAAATGGTGGCACAATAGGCTTGAATTTTTAAATTTTTTACATTTTCTTGAAGAGTGTGTTTTTAGACTATTTTGATCAAAACTATTTAGGATAATCACTTGGCAGAATGCTCTAATTGTTTTTCCACTTTTCCCAATTTGAAATCCCTAGTGCATATTTGCAGCCTTCATTTAGCATTTAGCTCCTTACGCTTAGAGAGTACTCTGCGGCCAAATACAACCTAGAACAAACACCCCCTTGACCTCATCATATGCCCCCCAACTCCTGATTTACCTCAACATAAACCTTCCAACTTCGCCCTTAGTATTGAAAAATAAAATAGACTTATGCCCCCCAATGGAAAATAAGCCCCGCCCAAACTCAGCTGTATCCTTCTCAATGCCCCCTTTGGGGGCTGTAGTGCCCCCGTTGAGAAACACTAATTTATAAGCTATTAAATGGACTGTCCAAGTGTTCAATGTTATATTTGTGTGGTCTGTCCTTCAGATGAGGCAGCGACTGGTTGAGAAGGGGCTGCCAGCACACACCAAGCTGAGGTGGCAGCAGCAGGAGGATGGACAAGTCTTCAGCAAGAAACAAGACCAAGAGGCGGGGAAGAGGAAGAGGAAGAGGAGGAATGATGAGTTTTCATTTCATTTCATTTCATTTATTTAAACTCGAAGAATCATTGAGAGCCCAGCCCTCATTTACAATGATGTCGAGTAAAACAAACAATTACACATATAAAATCATATATATACACAACATACACAATACAACATAAATCATATAAGAGGTAAGAATTAAGACAAACTATGAATTAAAACTTGAGTTAAAACAAGTACAAGTATGTGATAAAAAAAACTTCCCAATATTACTTTAAAATGTTCTAATGACACAGAGGCTTGAAGACCCATCCTTTGTTGTAAGGTATTCCAAACTGAAGGTCCACAGACACTAAAAGCCGTTTTACCCAGTTCAGTGCGGGCATAAGGGACCTCCAGTAAAAAGTTGCTGCTGCGGGTTTGGTATGGGTTGGAGTGCCAAACTAAAAGAGATGAAATATAAAATGGGAGTTTACCAGTGAGGGCCTTATCAATAAAAATAAAATAATGCATGTCCCTTCTGTGAGAAAGTGGAGCCCACCCAACTTTATCATATAACAGGCAATGATGAGTGCTATATGGATCCCCAGTAATAAAACGAAGAGCTGAATGATAGACAGTGTCAAGTGCCTTCAGATTAGAGAGTGGTGCATGTCTGTAAATAACATCACCATAGTCAAGGGAAGACAGAAAAGTAGCTTCAATTAACTTTTTTCTGCAGAAAACAGGAAAGTGATATTTATTTCTGTGCAGGAAAGATAGCTTTTGTCTGAGCATAGTGACAAGACAGTCAGTATGTTTCTTGAATGTGAACTTGTCATCTAGCCAGATTCCCAGGTACTTATAATGTGATACTCTCTCAATAACAGACCCATCTAAAGTAGATATATTAAAATCATTTTTCATGCCATGCTTAGATCGAGTAAAGACCATACATTTAGTCTTGCTTACATTAAGTAGAAGCTTAAGACCAATGAAGGCATTTTGTAGGATATTAAAAGACTGCTGCAATTTATCCAAGGCTAGCTGTACAGAATCTGCAACACAATACAAAATTGTATCATCTGCATATAGATGAATAGAGCAGTTGGAAAGGAGAGAGAGTATGCTATTTATGTACATGGTGAAGAGTACCGGACCTAATACTGAACCTTGTGGGACCCCCTTGGTTATTAGCAGGGGGTCAGATTGAGTATTACCCAATTTTACAGTATGGTGTCTGTTTGATAGGTAGCTCTGGAACCATTTACAGGCACTTGCACTAAAACCAATACCAGGCAGAATTTGTAGAAGCAGAGAATGGTCCACAGTGTCAAATGCTTTGGATAAGTCCACAAAGATGGCAGCACAATGTTTTTTCTTGTCAAGAGAAGTGATAATATCATCAATTACTTTAGTAGCAGCAGTGACTGTACTATATTTAGGCCTAAAGCCTGATTGGAGAGGGCTCAGAATATTATTGGTATTTAGAAATTCTTTGAGCTGATCATTTACCAACTTCTCTAGTATTTTTGAGAGACACGGTAGCTTGGAAATTGGTCGATAGTTGTTAGGGTCAGTCTTATCACCCCCCTTGTGCAACGGGGTAATGTGTGCAAATTTCCATAGTGTAGGGACAACTCCAGTGGAAATAGAAAAATTGAAAATGTGCAATAATGGCTCAGCTATTATATATGCCGCAGTGCGAAGAAAAAGAGGATCTAGGTGGTCTTCTCCAGTGGATTTGCGACTATCAATTGCTAATAAAGCAGATAGCACTGTATGCTTAGACACAGGATGAAGTCTAAATTCCAGATCATCGTCTCTGACATGGTCTCTGATACACATATCATGTCCAGCCCTAGGCATAAAGGAATGATTATTGCTATTATCAAAACTTTGACTGGCTAAAGAGAAATGTTTGTTAAGAGCACTGCAAATGTCTGATTTGTCTTGTAGTAGACAATCATCAAACTTAATGGAAGAAGGCATAGGTGTAACAGACGTTTTAGTTTTAGGCCATTAGTGAGGAGTCCGCACACTCAAAATACTTTTTGTTGTTGTTTATTTTTAAATACTTAATGGCAGCCAAAAATAATAAAACTATAAATAATAAAACAAACAAACAAACAAACAAAAAACAACAGAAAGGATTTTAAGTGTGCAGACTCCTCACTCCGAAAACTGCAGTTTGAGTTAGCCTTTATCCTGCACCTTTTCCTGGGATGTGCGCACCAATTCAGGTTTAACTTTTCTTTTTAATCACTTGACACTTGTGTTGTTAATAAAAACAAACCCTCGAAGAAAAACATGATGTTTTTGATGTATTTTTGTTATACTAGAGTATAGGGTATGGTGGGCCCAATTTTGTGCTGTTTTTAATAGGCTATAAAAATGTTAATGGTTAACCGATTATTAATCATTAATTCTCCCGACGATCGACGAAGACATTTTCACCGTATGCCCATCCCTAATCAGATCAGAGGGTTGCAGGTTGAAATCCCACCTGTATACTGTAAAACTGTATACTGTATACTGTATACTACATACCCCTTTAGAAAGAAAAAAATGCATACACAAAGAAGGTGTACACTTACCTGCACCTTGCTGGGCTGGTACTGGGCTGGGTGCTGGGCTAGCCTACCCCCTTTGCCATAAGAAGCTATTTAACTGCCTGCAACAATGCTCAAATAGACTGGGGCATTGTAATGATGATTGGTACAAAGGAGCCCAATGTGTGCAAGGAAAACATCCCCTGCTGAAATTATATTGTTGTCTTCTGAATGGTTAGTATACAGTCCTGACCAGTAGTATTTGTGTGCACAATGACAATGACAGCAAACATGTTTTGCATTCATCAATGAGCTTTTTGCACTTCTCTGATGGTATTGTCCCTCACCCTTCCTTTGCAATATGTTCAACTTCTTCATGGTCTTCAAGTGTTATATTGCAGAGAGTTTTTACATTTTGCTATAAATCATGACACCTCTGATACAGTCTAGGTCTCCAATACCAGATGCAACAAAGCCCTGCTGCCTGTTCAAACCACTACCCAAGACCCAAGTTGGCCTTTAGGTTTGTAGATGATAGACTTGCTGGTTTTCCTGCAAGAGGGCCTGTCTGGGAACACCAGATGTGTCATTATTGACTAAACAAAACCACTAAATGAAGAGCATCTCAAAAGGACTAGGCATGGACCGTTGGTTGCTAGATAGGGCTAGTGATGGGGAACTTGAAGCGAGGCTTCGAAGCCTGCTTCGAGCAAAAGTGGGCGTAACATATGAAGCCTTGCTTCGAGGCTTGTGCAGAGCCATCTAATATCAGAGTTACGCCACTCCCATAGACCTCTATGGACCAATCTTTCCACAGCAATGGCGGCTCTCATGGAGCCTCACGGAGTGTTAACATGGAAATCCCCATTGACTTTAGTTCTATTAGAAGTTACTTAGTTCCAGGAGGTGGCGGTAGAACACAGAAAATGTGGTAAAGGTAATGTAATTTGTTTGTACTTAATCTTTGTTTGGTATGTGATGGTTCTGTGTTAGTTTCCAACGAACAGAAGTTTACTGTTAGGAAACATTTTAATCTACGGGAATCACATCACCAACCGACTTCCTGGTCCCCGGTTTGCGCAACTCTGTTATTAGATGGCTCTGGGCTTGTGTCGGCAACGTAAAAACCACGTGACAATGCCAGACGAGGCTTCACATTTTGCGAGGCGTGTGGAGGTTTCATTGCGCGCCGCTACCCAAACGAGCTTTCTGCGCCTCGGAGCACTTCTCAAGTTTTCAAGATTTGTTGTGTGTGTGTTGAGACTGGATATGTAGGCTAGTGACTTTGATTTGGTTCCACTCTGCAATAAATTCAGCTCATGCCGTAGATTGACCCAAATGTCAAAATGATATATAGCCTAGTTTTTCAAAGTGAGACACTTCCGAAGACGAGGTGGGAAATTGTTTTAGTTCTACCGCTAAACAACCATAAACGAGACAGCAGTTCTGTCAGCAATCATTAATACTAAACTAGGCCTACAGCTAAGTAAGAGAGCAGACCTATTTTATTTATTATAGGTTTTGTGCGGGTTTTAACAGTCTTTACCAGTTGATTCATGTTGACTACAAGAAGGAATTGACTACAAGAAGGAAACTCAGCTGGATCATACAAAGTCAAGCGGCTAGAGCAGTGGTGAAAGTGTCCGACCTGGGTTCTCAGGATCATCAGATCGAATCCCTGTAGTAACGACATGATGATGATAATCCATCTAGGTCTTGATTTCCCAGGGTAGCTTTCTAATAATCTTGACTAAGTAAACCATGACATCATCTGCCACGCTGGCATAGTGGTGAAGGCAACAGAGTGCTACCTTAATAATTGTGAGTTCGAATATAAGTAGTGGATAACTGATATTTGTTGGTACCCCTTGAATTACATTTAATTCATATAATGTGAATTATAGTAGGCTAATATTTCTTTCTGGTTATTTTAATTGGCTGCTTATTGTGTTGCGTTTATGGCCGATCACTCCCAGTTGCGCGCCGACCTCCACACAATGATGCTCTCTCCACGATAACACAGGGTCAGCGTTAACCTTGATTTTAGTGTCCCACAATCACGAGTAATTAATTCCATACACACACACACCATCACATTTATTGAAACAGAACGGATACAAATAAGACGCGAGAAAAAAGTTATAATTAAATCCAATGCCTGCGGTGCCAATTCATTGCACACCAGATGGCGCCAGTGAGAACTGAGGCTTCGAGAAAGGCTTCGAAAGCTCGAACCTTTTTGCATGAAAGCCTCATTGGTTCAGGAAGCCTCATTTCGCCATCACTAGATAGGGCACCAGGCCACCGCCTCTCTCTCTCACCAATCCTTTCCTGTCACAAAATGAGCTATAAAAGACCAAAACAAGAGGCCTAGGCCTCTAGAGGACATGTAATTGAAAGTACAAACCCCAACTCCGATGAAGTTGGGACGTTTGGTAAACAGTGAATAAAATCAAAATGGTATCATTTTCAAAACATTCAATACATTCATTAGATGGAGAATAGTGAAAAGACAACATATTAAGTGTTAAAACCGAGAAAAAATATTGTTTTGGGGGACATATGTACTCATTTCTAATTTGATAAATCCAACACGTCTCAAAAGAGTTGGGACGGGGATCAGTGAAATTTAGTAAACATCCAAATAAGATAAAACAACGAAGAAGAACATTTCAAAATGAATTGTACTGACGGACAATATAGGTGTCCAGGTATAAGATCATCACAGAGAGGCCGAGTCACTCAGAATTAAAGATGCAAAGGGAATAATTACCATAGTTATTACATACATTTTTGAATTCCCTTTGATTTACCACGATTGAGTGTATATAAGACATATTTTTGTTACAAAAATCATTGTATAGGTTCATGACATCATGAAATATATATTGGCTGTAGTCTCACTCTAATTCCTGGAGTGCTAGAGCTATTGAAAATTGACCATATTAAGAATGCTTAATGCGTGCAAATGATACAGGGGTGTAACATTCTCCTAAGCACCTGAGCTCACTTGAAATAGACCCAGAAGACATGGGAAACTGTCCTTTGCTTATAGAAGTCAGCAGAAGTTGTAGAAGTCCATTCTTTTTGACAATAATAGAGCATTGCACATCCTGTGCTACAGTGAAAATGGACCATCCAACTTGTGTTAGTGCTAACTTCAAAAGTCAGCCTCCATGATGGCATGCGGGTGCAGTAGTGCATTGGTTAAGATGTTCTCACTCATCTGTAGAGTGAAATACAGTGCTGAATGGTATAAATGGGTTTTAAACCGCATGAAAAGCCACTCATGCATTATATTTTGAAGGGAGATCTTCGATTACTGCCACATAGTAAGGTCAAATTGCATTCTCTACTATGTTTTAACAGTTTGGCTCCATCATAAGGAACAGCAGGTGATAAAATGGTGGGTTTTTGGTCAAGACCTGTTACACTGTAAGCACTACAGAAAGGACATTGCAAAACATGACAAGGAATACACCCACCATTTAAGCTGGTGAAATCATGTCCAAGATAGGAATCAACACTGTTTTTTATATAAAATCATCTCATCGGTTAATGTATTTAACTGTTAAGTGTTGTCTTTTGTTTTGTTTTTAGTCTTCCTCGACATTTGCTGCCATTTATTGTCCCTGTCCCAACTCTTTTGAGACGTGTTGGATTTATCAAATTAGAAATGAGTACATATGTCCCCCAAAACAATATTTTTTCTCGGTTTTAACACTTCATATGTTGTCTTTTCACTATTCTCCATCTAATGAATAGATTGAATGTTTTGAAAATGATAGCATTTTGATTTTATTCACGGTTTACCAAACGTCCCAACTTCATCGGAGTTGGGGTTTGTAGCATAACTATTTTTTTTTATCAAATTACATTTTAAGTTCAGTACTTCTTTGAACTACTTTATCTTTACTTGAGCAGATTTTGGATGAGTACATCATCTTTTACTTACCTCTTGAGTAAGATTTAAGAAAGATAGGCCTATGCTCACTTGAGTACAACTTCTACTCTTTTCCTATCTCTGCTGCTAAGCACATGTAAAATTAAGATGCATATAGGTCTGACATGTAGTAACCGGACATTTGTAAGTCATATTGAACATGACTCAATATGTCTACAAAAGTTGACACGATATATATGTTTAAAGGCCTATTGTATTTCTCACACATTTTCTATGATTTCGGTTGGAAATGGGCCATATCACAAATGTTGCATATGTTGTATAACCTCTTGATGCATTGCATCACAACACTGATATTAGGACAAGTAGTCAGGATTCACGTATCATAACACAATGGAATCGCTGAGAAACTGTATCATTGATGCTGGTTGGTAAGGAAAATGCTTTACCTGCGCTGCTAGGCAAATAGGTACAGCAAATATATCATATCCCATACACTGCAAACTCCAAGCTTTTATATGGTGTATATGAGCTATGATAACCAATTGCAGAATGGCCCTAGAACCCTTGCCAGCTTACCACTACATGGAACTGATAGAGTAGTGTGGGGTCATGTACAATGTGGTGTAAAAAAGAAAAGTGGAGTGGGAGTCAGTTATATTGCGGTTACCACTCAAATTCATCTTCAAGGTTGAAACGTCTTGAGGTATTTTGGACATGTACCGTAATTAAGTTTCAGTCATAACAACACATTGGCAACCGTTGCTATGCAAATAGGTTGCTATGCAAATAGGTACACCAAATACATGGTCATATCTGTATACTATACAATCCAAGCTTTCATATGATATACAGGGCCGCTGACAGCCTTGGCTGGGCCCGGGACAAAGACATCTGAAAGGGCCCCAAATTCAATACATACAATGTAATGAGGAACCAATCAAGACATCCCTTTGTCCCCGCCCCCCCAGCCCCCCTGTCGGCTGCCCTGAAGATGAATAATAAGCTATGATAACCAACTGCAGAATGTCACAAAAAGGCCTTGCCTTCTGACTACACGAGACATTAGCACACCAAAAAAACAGCAACAAAAAGTGGCATGCCTGATACAAGACTGAAAATCACCCCCTAAAAATGGGATAACATAGTGAAAGGATACATTTTCAGATTCCTGATACTCAAGACAGTATTGTAGAGTTTAAAATAGGTCTTTCTGATGCTCCCTGATGCCACAGTATGAAAAGACAAGAGATGATATTGGCGAAAATGGAAAGAAATGTGTCTGAGTAAATGTTTGGAGCTGCAGGGAGGGCTATACTTAACCAAAATGTTCTCGAAAGGTGTCGGATGAAAGCTCAGAGTCTCCCCTTCGCAACGATACCACACATAACAAAATTAACCATCCCTATATGTCTTAAACAAGGGCCAGTAGAAAGACAGGCACCCATCTTAAAAACCTTTATTTTTGATGGGGGGGTGTTACTTTAACGGCTGATAACCCTAACTTGGCTGGACTTCCAGAAGGGTTATCATACAAAAATGTTAACTTCAGACATGTATCTTTTCAAAAAATATAAGCAACCTTTGCCCCTCTGAGTGGTACCGACATCTCACCTGGCCCGTGGACTAACTGTGTAGTGTGGGCTATGTACAGTACACTACAGCATGGGTCCCCAACCACCGGGTCGCGGACCGGTACCCTACTAGTAGGGGCTCTAAGCCGAGAAAACGTTACACGCTGGATAGAAGCATATAATTCGGTACACATGTTCCTTGAGTGATTTGAAGACATCCTAGAAGGGGTGCCCTTCGGGAAAAAATTGTCTACCATGTCATATACAATACGTCATGTTGGTAATGCATTACATTGTTATTACATGTGTGGCATAATGAGGGTATGCAGCTTTAAGTCGCAGCGGCAGTCTGCTGTGACACCTGGCCAGGGGATTGGTGCAGCAGTAACTGGTGATACCTGGCTATCTTTTAAAAGCACTACCTTGCGCGACAGGTGAGGCGGCCGATTTGATCGTTTGTGGGCCACTGTATTCAGTGTGTCGCTCACAAGAGAGCTCTCTGACCTACAAGAAAAAAACTTATACAATAGTTAGATCCGGTCGAATTATTTCACAAATTCTGATTTTTCTTGTAGGTCAGAGAGCTCTCTTGTGAGCTATTGGCGCCCCTCTATGGAGAGCAGGAAGCGGTGGAGCCATGTACTTGGAGACCATCACCGAACTGGAGACCATCAGCAAATAACAAGTCAAGTCAAGTCAAGTAGGTTTTATTGTCAATTTCTTTACATGCACTGGTCATACAAAGAATTTGAAATTACATTTCTTGCTTTCCCATACAGACATAGACTAATCTAGGTAAGGACATAGACAGTATAGACATAGACAGTACTTATACATGGACTTAAGACAGTATGGACATAGACAGTGCTCATACAGACATTTAAAGTGCAAGACTGGACAACAGAAGACTTGTAGAGGACATACATTAAGAGGTATTTGTTGTGCTTTTGTGCTTTTCCTAAAAAAAAAGTCCTTTATAGCGTTCTGACATGGTAATAGTAGCATTTTGAAGAAAAATAAATATTAAAAAGGTCTGTCAAGTACACCAGCAGCAGAGTGTGTGTGTGTGTGTGTGTGTGTGTGTGTGTGTGTGTGTGTATGTGTTTAGTGCAGGTAGAAGGTGCGGTGTGCGTCTTGTGTGTGTGTTCGTGTGTCTGTGTGTGTGTGTCTGTGTGTGTGTGTCTGTGTGTGTGTGTGTGTGTGTGTGTGTGTGTGTGTGTGTGTGTGTGTGTGTGTGTGTCAGTGTGTGTATGTTTGGGTTTAGTGCAGAAAGTGCAGTGTGCTTGTGTGTGTGTGTGCGTGCGCGTGTGCGTGTGCGTGTGCGTGTGCGTGTGTGTGTGTGTGTGTGTGTGTGTGTGTGTGTGTGTGTGTGTGTGTGCATGTTTTGAGTTAGTGCAGGTTGAAAGTTCAGTCACAAGTATAGTAGTGCAGGTGGAATGTTCAGTCGCAGATATGGTGGTGGGGGATGGGGGGGGGGGTTGTCAGTGGCCTTGCTGGCTAGAGGCTGACAGTGGAGGGAGAGTGGGTTGAGTGTTCAGCATCTTGATCGCTTGGTGCATTGTGCTGCTCGCCAGCCTGGTGGTACGGGAACGGAGGCGCCTGTACCTCTTTCCAGAGGGCAGGAGGCTGAACAGTTTGTGTGCAGGGTGGCTTGTGTCTTTGATGATCATCAGTGCTTTCCGGGTGAGGCGTGTGGTGTAAATGTCCTGCAGGGAGGGGAGTGGTACTCCAATGATCTTCTTCGCTGTGTTCACAACACGCTGGAGTGTCTTCCTGTTTTTCTCCGTGCAGCTTCCTCCCCACACTGTGATGCAGTTGGACACGACGCTCTCTATGGTTCCTCTGTAGAATGTTGTCATGATGGAGGGTGTAGCACTTGCCTTCTTTAGTTTGCGCAGGAAGTAGAGACGCTGATGGGCCTTCTTCGCCAGTGATGTAGTGTTGGTGGTCCAAGAGAGGTCGTCGCTGATGTGCACTCCAAGGAACTTGGTGCTGCTCACTCTCTCCACAGCATCGCCGTCGATGGTCAGTGGTGGCAGTTGTTTTTGGACCCTTTGGAAGTTGACAACAATCTCCTTGGTCTTGTTGACATTCAGCAGGAGGTTGTTGTCTTTGCACCATCTGGCCAGCAGGTCTACTTCTTCTCTGTAGTGAGTCTCATCGCCCTTGGTGATGAGGCCCACCAGTGTTGTATCATCCGCAAACTTCACTAGATGGTTAGTGCTGTGGGTCGTTGTGCAGTCGTGTGTCAGCAGCGTGAACAGCAGGGGGCTGAGAACACAACCTTGCGGAGCCCCCGTGCTCAGGGTCAGGGTGCTCGAGGTGTTGTTCCCTACCCGTACTGCTTGTGGTCTTTGCATCAGGAAGTCCAGCAGCCAGTTGCAGAGGGAGGTGCTGAAACCTAGTTTGTCCAGTTTTCTGATGAGTTGTTGTGGTATTATGGTATTGAATGCTGAACTGAAGTCAATGAACAGCATTCTCACATATGAGTCTTTATTGTCCAAGTGGGTGAGGGCTGGATGGAGGGCAGAGCAAATTGCATCCTCCGTGGATCGCTTGGCTCGGTATGCGAACTGGTAGGGGTCTAGGGTGGGGGGTAGGGTGGCTTTGATGTGTGACAGGACTAGCCGTTCGAAGCACTTCATGATTATGGGCGTCAGTGCTACAGGGCGGTAGTCATTGAAGCATGATGGTGATGATTTCTTCGGCACAGGTATGATGGTAGCAGCTTTGAAAAGTGATGGGATGACTGCTTGCTAACGTCAGCAAAATTAGATCAGCAGCAGCAATCCACCTGTTTCACCCGACCACCTGTTTCAGACTGCCAGCCAGGGCCCTTTCTCAGCGGCTGCACAATTGCAGGGAACGTTCAGATCAACGTCTACAAATAGGCAGGCAGCGCTGTAGTGCGCGTTGCGCAGCAACCAAAGACAATAACTGGAACTATTTTCCGGAGCGGAGGAACAAGCAAATAAACAATCAAATAAAATAATGAACATAATTTAACATCACTGTCAATGAACTAATTGTGTTGGCAAAGGAGCTATTGTATAAAAGCAATATAACACTCCTGGTCGTGAGGTTGTTCTGGGACACCCTCACGGGTGTAATTACCTACGGCACTCAGCCTGCGGCTTCGTGCCTGCGGCGAATCACACCTGTGAGGGTGTCCCAGAACAACCTCACTCCCACTCGTATCATATTGCTTAAGTACAGTACAGTACAGTAGCATACAGTACGGTGGAGTCTAGTTAAGTACAGTACAGTACAGTAGCATACAGTACGGTGCAGTAGAGTACAGTACGGTATATCACATTACAGTACAGTATAGTACAGTACAGTACATTGCAATACAATAGATGTATAGTCTTGATGACTTTTAGGCTACTTTGACAGTAGTCATCCAAAGCCAAGATTTCCACATGCTGTTGTTTAAAGTTTTTGAAAGACTATTTTAGTATGTGAGAGAGGGAAGGCAGACAGACATGTTTTAAACAAAGGACCACACCCACAAATACTCCATTGTACACTTATCTGAACATTAATCAGCATACATTTTGTTTGTAATTGCCGTATAGAGGTAAATCATCCAAGCTGTCACTGACACTTGATATGTACATGTGTTATTGACTTGATTGATATGAAAATTGAATATTTCAGTTGGGCTCCTAGGTCTAAATCATTGAGGGGTTCCTAAGGAAGCACCATTCAAAATTTCACGCTTATGTCAGCTGTCTTTCCCAAGGGCCTTGGAAATGCTATTCATGGAACTCCTTATAGTTCTTACCCACACCAAAAGCAATCCAAATATTGATGTCTGGATACTGAGCAAGAAGCTGTCCAAACACCGCAAGAACAATCACCACATTGCCTGTATCAACTTTGAACCATTCTTTAGAGCATCTGCTATAGGGTCATTTCACGTGAAATCAGACACTTTGGGACCCGACCGACCCGGATTTCAATCATACTTGGTGTGCCTTTTTAGTAGCAAGGTAGCACCCCAGAACTGCATTGGTTTGAATCTGACTCTAATATTAAGGGAGAAACAGACTAGGAAAGGTTCACATGTGAGGGTAGGACACTATACATTCAGCCTTGAATATATCAGTCAGTGTTAGTCACAAAAAGATGCCTGTGGTGTTGTTTGAAAGCTCTTTTCTGGCTCTACATATTACACAATCAGCTTGGAATACAACAACTCTCAGAATATGAATTATGATTAATTGAAAAATTAAAAATTGAATATCTAAAAAAGCTATATTTTAAAATGGCCAGTTCCTTGTCCAAACGTAGCCGGCAATGTCATGAGCAACACCTCAAATGCTGGTGTTTGGTTCGTTATTCATTTCAGAGAGAATTTGACTCACAAATATGGCATCATACAGACCACTTACTAATACTAGAATGGGCACTCGGTAGAGCGCAAACCTTCGCCTACGCCACTTGTTTTCTTCTGGCCATCTTTAGAGTGTGGGGCATAACATTGTCCAAATTTTGGTGTTTGACCCAATCACTCCCAAAAAGTAATCGATTGTTCCTTGGGTCATGACCAATGATCCCACTAAATTTGATGAAAATCGGCTCAATGTACGTTTTTGACCTTTTCGTGACCTTGACCTTTGACCCAAGCACTCCCAAAAAGTAATCGATTGTTCCTTGGGTCATGACCAATCATCCCACTAAATTTCATTAAAATCGGCTCAGTTCTGTCTGAGTTATACGAAGTACAAACAAACATTTTGACCTTGACCTTTGACCCAATCACTCCCAAAAACTAATCGATTGTTCCTTGGGTCATGACCAATCATCCCACTAAATTTCATAAAAATCGGCTGAGTTCTGACTGAGTTATACAAACATATTCACAAATAAATAAATAAATAAATAAACGGCGGTCAAAACATAACCTTCTGGCGAAGGTAATAAATATGGTAATACCGTAGTAGCATCACATGACAAAACAAAAACAAAACAAAAATGGTCAGTGTCCATGGTCCCAGGTTTCAGAAACTAAGGCAGATGTCCATTTTTACACACCAAATGATGATATGTGAATGTTTGAACATTCCTTCTCTGTGTACCTGTGCCATCCTCCCTTTACCGTACTTTCAAGAGATAATCAGTGGCTACACTCTCATTTTGTACTCTACCAGTGCATTTGAAACAGCAGCTGTGTCTTTTGTAGATAATGTATAAGTACGTCCCTTTGCGGTTACAGGTTCCACTACCAGAAGCACATCCTGATGATCCATGACAAGTCTATCTGGTCTGAAGGAAAAAGTGAAGGATGGAGATGGTTCATGAGGATGCAGGAAGTTCAGTTTCACCTCTCCAGTGCNCGGCATACATTCCTCAACACATGCTAGTGTAACCAGTGGCAGATAAGCTGCTTGTTTTTCTCGACTATGCCACTTGGGGGCGCTACCCCAAGACAACAACACAGACCCAAAAGGCTTCACAGGTTCGAATGTGCAAAAGGTTGTAAGAATGAGGACAAAAAGTGTACAAATTAGTGGTGGGCCGTTATCGGCGTTAACGTGCTGCGATAATGTGAGACTCTTATCGCGCGACAAAGAAAATATCGCACGTTAATCTATTCTCAAAATATGGGTTTGGAGTCTTGGTATGCACATCACTAGCGTTCCATTGACAGACGCTTTCAGACTGCGCTCCAGTCGCTTCTCCTCTCCACCTGTTGCTTCAGCAGACCTACTAAATATGAACAGTGTTTGCATGCTGAAAACATTAATCCCTCTGCCGTGGTGTTGTTTGAGTGCTTTTTCATAAGTGGTAGACTAAAGAGATGTTATTGTTTGAGGCGAAGCATATAGACATTATTGTGTGTGGGTAGCCTACCAGCCCCACATAGCCTACATTTCCTCACGCATTGCATGGAACACATAAACAACTTCCAGAAATCTTGCCTGTGCCATAATTGCAAAATATTCCGTGCGATATGCATTTGGAAGATTGTCAAACTGAAACTGCCAATATCTACTCTCGCTGAATGTTTGTGTTACATTCGCGCATTTGCGACTCAGTGAGATATTCTCATGTCAGACGGTAATAAATCTCGCGCTTGTCGCGCTTGATTTTTTTTTTTACAAACTGAATTAATTTCGAGTTGTAACTCCTCTGGCGTTCTAACTCTGAGAACAACTGTCAGGTTTAGGCCAAATCGCCGTGGACCAGTGCTGTTGGTTCTAGATAACCAGTAGCCTGCCTCTGCTGAGGGCTGCTGAGTTTACTGTGCGCAGAGCTCCTCCCTCTCTTAAAGGAGCCGCTGCTCTTTTTAACAGTCAGTGACAGATTCTCTCTCTCTCTCTCTCTCTCTCTCTCTCTCTCTCTCTCTCTCTCCATTAGAAATGCTGAATTGTTGAGGTCATTTTGTTTAAATAGCCTAAATGTTTGATAGATTTATCTGTATTTGCCTCTACAACTTATAGCTCTGTTCATTCATTTTTTCAATTTCAGTAGGCCCTATCTTATAACTGTAAATGTTTCCTAACATATTGGACACACTTTACACATATTGCTGTGATTTTGTCATCTCCAAGTATCAACATGATGAGATGAAAGATGAGATGCATTTTGTAAAAAAGAGATGAGCTCTGGTCTAATGCGGCATCTGTCTTAAGAAACCCCAAGGTTTTTTTTCCGGCATTATTTCGCTAGCGCGCCCATTCTGAATGAGCCATTTTGATATAGATTAATCTAGATTAATCTAGATTAATTTCATAATTACAGTGAGATTAATCTAGATTAAAAAAATTAATCTATGCCCACCCCTAGTACAAATACAATGTCTATTTATTTTTCTTCACAATTCAACAATTATGAAATAGAGTCACAAGGCAATTCTCAATATTTATTTCATAAATAGATCAGTAGAAAAGTTTAATTTAATTTATTTTTAAATAGTTTATCAGGTACCAATGACAATGACAATTTACTAAAATCACAGGGATCTCTATCTACTCCTCCTCACACTCACCAACCACCTGTAGTATAACCTGGAGAGGAAAGGTTTTAGAAGGCAGACTAGACAGGAAAGCCACCACCAGTGCACCCAACACCGCAAGTCACTGCAATACTGCAAAAGAGGGAAGAAAAGCAAATTAAAGACAATACACTGCAAACTGCAATTCTACTCACTACAAATAAGGAAAATGGAATACACACAGAGAGAGAAAGAGTCTGCTCGACTAGTCCTAAGCACTCCACATGGGAGTCAGGTGGAGGAGAGCTAGAGGGGAGAGAAGCTAGTCCCACTTTAACCTACTGGAGCTGGATTGCTTGCTAAAATAAATCCAAAATTAACAAGGACAATTGGGGAAGAACGTAAAGCCAAACAAACAAAACAAACAAAAGCAGCAAAAGCGAAGCAGCACAATGTAGCAACACGCAAAGCAAACAAAAGACACAAACACAGAATGACAAACACATCCGCACACACACAGTAATGATGTCACACACACATGCACGCTCACACAAACACACACACTAAAGACAGCTCCAGTAATACAGGCCTCTCACGCCAACTGGGAGCTGGGACACACAAACAGCGACAGTATTGGGAAAATAATAAAAGGGCAGCGACAGCAATCACCCACTCCAGGCAAAACAGCAGTAGCAGTTGGGGTTAGACCTCTAAAAGCAAAGGCAGCATGTTAATAGCGTGTTACAGCAAAGAAAATGGAATATTGTACAAGAACGACTACTAGCTGGTGTGGCCAGGAGTGGCACTGCAGCTATGTTATCGCAGCCAAGTAAATAATGAATGGGTGCCAATGGGGCTGTACGCTTCTCATAGAACTATCTGCCCGTGTGATTTTTTCCCTGGAAACAATGAAGTCGCGTTCGATAGATATGAGTAAGTGAAAGCATTTGCCGACACGTTTGCATCTTGTCAAGTGTTAGATTCGTGAAAATGACCCTTATTTCAACTATAGCAATGACATAACACGTGACAATCGACTTTACGGCACTACGCCATTTGTTTTGTAGTTTTAAGTCTGACTTCAGATGTCGATGTGTTTAAAGTTATGTTAGGATTGTTGCGGACACCTGTTATTTATTGCATTTAAGGTGGTGGAAAAGCGGCATGTGTACATGGGGTAAAGGAAATGACTGCACTCATCCTTAAGAATTTGGGCACCTTCAATTAACATGTTGGACGGCGGTGGGGGGTTTTGAGGTGTGTGACCGTAGATGTCTCTGCTAGGATCAGTCAGAGTACGTCTCTCGTCAGCTCTGGTCGTGAATAGTCGCAGAGATTCCTCAGCCAGCAGGTATTAGCCGAATGCTAGCGTGTTGCAGGACAAAACTAACACGTCTTTGGGAGAACAAAGCCATGTCAGGAACCTTTAACTTCACTTCTAATACAACTTCCATGATAAGGTACAGAATGTGCACACATCTTTACAAACCAGAGAACAGAACCGTCACAAATCCCTGCGGAGCCATTTAGCCCAATGGGCTCCCATTCATCTTTTACTTGGCTGCGTTCGCCAACGGGGCTATAATGGGAGCCAATGAGAGATGGCTCTCAGTCTCATAGCTTAGAAAATCTCTGGTTACAGGGATACTTGGCTATAGTGAACATGGCATACAAACTTACCGGTTTGGAGCTGGTCGTTGCTTGCCGACTATATATTGGATACACCGTAGGCCTACGTCCGTTTCTGGCATAGGCACACACGTTTCCTGCACGGGTACAAACAGAGCATTACGGTGCAAATCCATTTGTCAGTTTTACGCAAGCCGTACCAACGCATTCAATTCATTTTCAATGAAATGCGGCATATCGTCGTTACCGGACTCGCAATGCATGTTGGGATTCCGGCACGGCGAGCGTGGGTCCGGTGGCACGTCAAAAAGTTGAGCTCTCCTGAAAGTTATGCAAATTAGCAGCGGCTGACGGACTGCGTTACCCAATGACTGTTGATTACATGAAGATGTCCCATGATACCTGTGGTCATCACGAAGGTGCATTTCCCTCAGTAAAAGTAGATTTTTGACATCTGTCGAACTTTTGGATGTACAAAATATAGACTACAAGCATGTATGTTGCATGTGCTTATGATGCCTGGGTTCAAATGATTATGTTTGATTTCGACCATAAGCTAACAACACGAGGCCAAGCTGTGTGTGAAAAAAACACATGTGCCGAGTTCGGTAAGAGCATTTTGAACTGTAATTTAGGGGCAGTTGGTTTGCTATATGGATAAAAACGGCTAGAAATGTAGATTGATATACTTCCTGTAGGCCTATATAACTCCCGGGCCACGCGAGCTGTAGTAGCAGTGCGTCGACACTGGGACATCCAGTACGTCGAGCTGCGATAACGTAACGCTATAATGGATCTCTAGCCTTAGGCTCACTGTTAGCACTATCGTAGCCGATAAGCGTGAAACATTGGAAACTTACCGTGTTTCCACAAAGTAAGGTGGCAGAGGTAAACAACTGCCCAAACGGCAGGTGAAGCGATAGCACAGCCTCCAAGCTCCAAATGACCAAAAGGAGCTTATGCAAGGCACCGATCTGTCGAGAATGAGATCGAATGAGAAACTACTCTAATTCCAAAAGGTATTTTTGGCACAAAACATCAACGCAATAGCACCATACCTAACGTGAAGTATGGTGGTGGCAGCATTGTTCTTTTGTGCTGTTTTTCTTCAGCTGTAACTGGGGCCTTCATTAGGGAGGAGGGAATTATGAACATTTCCACAGGGGCCGTGGTAGTGGCACAAAATCTTCGGCCCCCTGGTAGAAAGGTGAAGATGCAGAGGAACTAATCTTTCAGAACGACAATTTCTTTAAGCACACGCCTAAATCTACTAAAGAATGGCTTCACTAGAATATTATTGAGGTTTTGGAATGGCCCAGACAAGCCCAAAGGTACTGCAAGTAAGTATTAATTTAAGGGTGTGTATATTTATGCAACCATGTTAATTGAAATTTTGTATTTTCTATTGTTTGCATTTAAAGCTTTATGCTTGTTTCTCAATTGCATCGTACAGGTTTATAGTTTAGATTGAAGGTGGAAAAAGCTGTGAATTTATTCGTCTTTCTGTCATTTTTTTACATCACAAAAACCTGACATTTGAAGAGGGGTGTGTAGACTTTTTGAAGGCACTGTATGAATATTTCTTAAATAAGCCGTACGTTTTCAGTACTGTGCTATTATTAATACCCCCCCCCCAAAAGGACGCTGAAGGTAACCTAGCAACAACATTACCAAACACATTGCAGCTGTGAAAATAACGAGCCACTTGAGAGCGAGACTTTTCTAGAACATTAATTTATACTAGAGCTATTGTTCTAAAGACGTTACACCTAGGACAGAGTGGTATTTTCGTATTACATGACACCAACATAACGTTGTGTACAAGGACACGCAACACATGAAGCACATAACTACAATTGTAGGCTATATGGAGATATGTGAAATTTAACCGACCATGGGACACGACATGTTAATTACCAAACACATCGCAGCTGTGAAAATAACGCACGAGCCCCTTGAGAGCGATACTTTTTAGTCTAGGCAGGATTTCTGAAAAGGTGCTTATTTAAGGTCCTGAAGGCAAATCATGTTAATTTTCGGCATACAACTGATTTAGGGGTATTCAAGGGTGCTGAATCCAAATCTGCCGTATGCTGGACGCAAAAATGTACCGAAATGCCTCAAAACGGACAAAATCCAATATGGCCGCCGCCACCGTGTTAAAATCCTGCAATCACTTTTCTTTTGGACTAAATAAGGTATGAATTTGAAAATAGCACTTACTTTTATGTTTTCAGACATGGGGAAAGCCATTATGTCATCAGATTTAAGCTCAGATTGGAGGAAAATGCTTATGTCATTGGCTGGCAGCCATTTTAAAAGCAGAGAGCCTCATATTGTCAACGATTTCTAACATTTTTACTAATCTTTCAAGATCCACAGAAAAAAATGCTCTTTGTCTCTGTGAACACAAATACTACAGAAAACTGCACTGAACTGTCTACTTTCACCTGAAAAAAGAAGGTTGTGTCTACCTTTTTCCATTCTTTAGTTATGGGCAGTAGAACATGGGATGACACCACAAAAAAGCACAGATTTTTGACCCCAAAATACTGCACTTCTCACTGCCCATATTTTTGCTTTAAGGACATATTGTCTTTGATAGTGTTCATGTTTGATATACAACATTTTCAGGGGGTTTGAAGGGTGCTCAATGCCTTTAATTCCCATAGTACATCAAAATGAAGGAATCCAATATGGCCGCCGTCACCAGTCTACAGTGTACATTTCTTTGATTACACAAGGTAAACTCTTAAGTACATTATGTAGCATCAGGTTTTCATACAAGGAGAATTAATATCCATACTCAGATTTAAGAAAGATATCAAAGGAAATTATTTCAGTGTAGACTGAATTCATGTTTGCAACAGGAGATAATCTTTTCCATAAATTGACCATTTGTATTTAAATATCTCCATATTTCAATTACACGTTTAATGCATTATACCATGAAAAATGTTCCCACCTCAAACCACCACACAATGTTTCCACACCTCTTCACCAATACAAAATACATGCACACAAGAGTCTGAAATCGAATATTTTCTAATATTATCCTTTGTACAATGGGAATTACTTCATGTTTGCCGGTTTAATTGCTGTGCTCAGATCACTGTATATCTAGGCCTATAAAGGGGATCAAGAGGCAGACTGATGTGAATAATATGTAGAATAGAATAGAATAGAATAGAATAGAGTGTACAGATAAGGGTGTGTGTGTGTGTGTGTGTGTGCGTGTGCGTGTGCGTGTGCGTGTGCGTGTGTGTGTGTGTGTGTGTGTGTGAATATATACACAAAGGACATACTCAGGCTGGTATTGCACATCAGTCATCCAAAGTTATTGCAGAGATTGTCTTGCTTAATGTACATATTTCAGCTGAGATGGCCACACAATTATAACCATTAAATTACAAGGCTGGCCTTTGTTCTGTAGTACGGCAAGAATTCAGCTCAACACATTGCACTGTATCAATTATTTCACAACAACCGGAGGATGGAAGGAGATCAGGGGAAAAAGAGATTGTAATGAACAGTCAGACAGTCCATGTGTGTGAAATGTGGTTTTAGTCTTTGGTCCATACTTTGATGATACATCTGTAGTGCCAATGATACATCTGTAGAGACCCAAGAACTCAGAACCAGGATAATGTCCAAGATAATGTTTTAGCTATGTGACAGTGGGAAGTTCAGAGAGGGCTAGGTCTATTCTCGCTATAGGTGTGCCTCCTGAAGACAGCAATGTTCTCTTTGGTTTTCTTTTCATTCAGAGCTAGAGAAATTTGTCTCGGTCTCTGTACACCAGGCTGCCACCTTCAGTCCCTTTTGCTGAACATGCTGCAGTCATGGACGGATAGACTTTAGATGGGGGCTCAGCATGCAGCCATGTGGGGATCCAGCCCTGCTGAACAGGGGAGCAGGAGGAAAAGAGAGTCTTTCTGTTATCTTCTGTTGGTAGAATTGTGCAAGTATAGACTTTAAATTGGCCTAGTTAAAATATACTGGAATGTACATCTGCAGTGTATCAATAACGGTGCTCAGCTGGAGAGAGAGAGAGAGCCAATGGCAGGCAGAAGAGCAAGTGGTAGTTTTAAGGTGCCTAGGCACAGAAATGGGCACTTCCCTGTCTTTCTCACAGCACATGAACACAATATTCAAAAATGGACTGCTAATTAACCCATTTTGTCCTAAGCCCTTTTTGGGAAAGGGTGCCCTCTTCCTATTAAATCTGCAATGTCTCAGCCTCTGAAGCACATAGAGTATATCACGAAAGTGAATACACCCCTCACAGTTTTGCAGATTTTTGAGTATATCTTTTCATAGGAAAGCATTACAGAAATGTAACTTTGACACAATGATTAGTGACCTTTTAACAACATATTTAACCGCTTAAATTTCTTGTTCAATCAGAAAAAAACAAAATACAGCCATTAATGTTTGAAGATGTACTCACAAAAGTGAGTACACCCCAGATTAAAATCCGGTAGAGAAGGGGCTATGTTGGCTCGAATCGTCTCGAAATGAAACAAAATGAAAAGGGATGACAAGGGAGGTCATCAGTGTGCGTTTAAACCTTTCTTTGCATTGAACTTTTAAATTTTGAGTCTGCATCTGGCTTAAATAGATTGGTGTGAGATTTGAATGCAATCCTATGGAGAATATCAGGATCTGCTTCAGTAGTCACAGTGCATGTTGACATGCACGTTTCTTTTAGGTGTATTTCAGATTGCCAATGTTGACAGCATTCATGCATCCCCAAACCATGTCAGTCCCACTACCATGCTTGGCTTATGAGAGGATACACCTTTTTTGTAAAACTCACTTGTTTACCATCACACATGCTTGACACCATCTAAAGCAAATTTGTTTATCTTGGTCTCTTCAGATCACACGACATGGTTCCAGTGATCCATATCCTTGGTCTGTTCATCTCTCTTGAGGCCAAGATAAACAAATTATATATTAATTATACATATTATATAACAAATAATATTGACAACCTAGAGCTACAATGTAATTAAGAGTCCACCTTTTCTGGTGATGGCGTCCATATTCGATTAATTCATTTTGAGGTAGGCCTATTAAAGAGGTTTGAGCCTAATACACAGCATATTTGAATATTTGAATTAAGCACCCTTCAAAACCCCTGAAAATGCTGCATATCAAACATGAACACTATCAAAGACACTTTGTCCTTAAAGCAAAAATGTGGGTTGAGACAAGTGCAGTATTTTGGGGTCAAAAATATTGTTTTTTTTTGGTGTCACCCTATGTTCCTGTTGCAATCATGAATTCAGACTACACTGAAATAATTTCCTTTGATATCTATCTTAAATCTGAGTATGGAAATTAATTCTCCCTGTATGAAAATCCAATGCTACATAATGTACTTAAGAGTTTACCTTGTGTAATCAAAGAAACGTACACTGTAGACTGGTGACGGCGGCCATATTGGATTCCTTCATTTTGATGTACTATGGGAATATACATTTATTTATACATCATATTGGCATTAAGCACCCTTCAAACCCCCTGAAAATGTTGCATGAACACTATCAAAGACAATATGTCCTTAAAGCAAAAATATGGGCAGAGAGAAGTGCAGTATTTTGGGGTCAAAAATCAGTGTTTTTTTGTGGTGTCATCCCATGTTCTACTGCCCATAACTAAAGAATGGAAAAAGGTAGACACAAACTTCTTTTTTCAAGTGAAAGTAGACAGTTCAGTGTAGTTTTCTGTAGTATTTGTGTTCACAGAGACAAAGAGCATTTTTTTCTGTGGATCTTGAAAGATTAGTAAAAATGTTAGAAATCGTTGACAATATGAGGCTCTCTGCTTTTAAAATGGCTGCCAGCCAATGACATAAGCATTTTCCTCCAATCTGAGCTTAAATCTGATGACATAATGGCTTTCCCCATGTCTGAAAACATAAAAATAAGTGCTATTTTCAAATTCATACCTTATTTAGTCCAAAAGAAAAGAGATTGCAGGACTTTAACACGGTGGCGGCGGCCATATTGGATTTTGCCCGTTTTGAGGCATTTCGGTACATTTTTGCGTCCGGCATACGGCAGATTTGGATTCAGCACCCTTGAATACCCCCCCCCCCCCCCCCCTACCTTTGAAAGAAAAAAAAAATCTTTCTTATACCTCACAGAACACAAGACTAATATCCTTAGTAAGCTTAACTAAATAGCATCAACAATAACTGTTTTTCATGAAATGGATTTGTGGTTCTTTTTGACAGGCGACCAACACATCAGATTGAGTCGCATGAAAGTAGCTTCACTGTGTGGTGTGTTGGATGTGATGGTGGTGGGGCCCCCAACCCCAGATGAGAGGGAGGTTATCAATGTGTTTGAATTGTAACGTGAAATTGAAATGCCAGGAGAATGATACAGTACATTTGCATGTAAAATGCATGTGTAGACAATAAGCCTACCAAGGAGGTCTGCATTGATCTACACTATCCACAGCATCACAAAGCATGGCAGCATAGCAATTTTAATAAGCTACACATTTGTGCTGTCTTCCAAACCAATTTCATTTCTGGACTGGAAATAGTGGTGCATTTGTGAGTAGGAGAATGAGAAGGGGGCTATCTATGTGTTTGGAGGGACAGGGTGAGAGAAAGGGAGAAGAGCTGTCACGCTATTGAATTTCATAATATACAAAATATAGTAAATAGCCTCACTTGTCTGCTGTGCATGGTTCTGTTACATGATTAATGTAGGCTATGTCATTCTGGTCTGGAAATTAATGTTTTTTTAAGCTTACAACAAGCAGGTAATTCATGTGGATGGAAGGAGATTGTTTTAAACATTGCACCAGTCTTACTTTACATTGCTTGTCAACCTAAGCAAGTAGGCCTATTATGATATCAGGTGGGTGTTAGTGAGTAGTGAGTAGGCTACTAACAGCTACTTTACTGGATTTCATTGCTTGGCATCAGGGCTGTAGTACTCGAGTCCGGACTCGGCCCGAGTCCGGTCTCAACTCCGTTTTTTTATGGACTTGGACTTGTCTCGGACTCGGTATTGTTTGGACTCGGACTTGTCTTGGACTCGGACAATGGTCTTGCCAAATTAGGCTTTTGGACTCGCCGGGTCTGTCATTAAGTTTTGTTTAGAACACTAGCCATCAGATTCTTAAGTGGAGCTTGAATTCCAATAACAAACAACTTTGGCTTCACATGCATGGCATATAGGTTATCTTCTAAGGTTCACACTATTGACATTCATCCTTTCATTGTTTAAAACTGACCGACATGTGACTCGGACTTGACTTGGACTCTAATCTTTTTGGACTCGGTCTTGTCTCGGACTCGAACCTCTTTGGACTCTGACTTGTCTCGGACTTGACTAGTACTGGTCTTGGACTTGTCTTGGACTCTACAAAGCTGGACTTGACTACAGCCCTGCTTGGCATACTTGGCTAATGTTAGCATGCTAACTAGCGATTTCTCTGATCAAAAACAAAGCTCTTTTTCTCTCTAATTCCAAATAGTAACCTCATAACTATTAGGCTTTCCATAATCACAAACGGTTGCTGATTAAATCACATAGTTCCAAAACACCCTCTGAAACTCCTGCATCATGCAATGAGTGGTTTAATGAGAACATAATAATCTCCATCCAGCAGAGCAGCACTACTGTTTGCGCTTGCCCCCTCTGTCTCTCGAGTGAGTCTCCAAATTCAAAATAGACCGCACGCTGTCACTCGTCCCGCCCCCTTTCTCAGAACTGCCTGTTTATTGGTTCACAGACTTCCCAGAGACAGTTGGAAGAGATATTACTATTGGCTGAGGGGCGCTTTGCCGTGAGGAGCGCTTTCGCCACTTTGTTGATTGCGACTTCATAAAAAAACTTCATATCGCAAAATTATGCATAGGAGAGCGCCATTTCGGCGCCCCTTCTTCACATGGCACTCTAGGCGACCGCCTAGCCGGCCTATGCTAAAAACCGGCCCTGATCAGTTGTATGCCGAAAATTAACATGATTTGCCTTCAGGTGTCAACTTTTTGGAAAAATGACCCTGACTATTTATGGAACTTTAATTTGGACTTCCTCTAAAGAGTTACCGGTAGTTCAATACTTAGGAAAAGTGCCAGACCAGACGAAAGCCACAACTTGACAGATCCGGGCATCAGTTAAACAAAGAAACGACACTCCCCGAGTGAGTATCTCTTCTCTGTTCTTTCGTTTAGACATAAGCTACGTTTCCACCAAGCAGTACGGTACAGTACGGCTCATTATCTGCCAGTTTGGTACGGAATGCTTTTGGTGCGGTTCGGTAGGCTACAGTTGTGTCTCCACCGCAAAAGGGACTATAATCAGCAAGAGGCGCGTGACAGCCAGCGCTCGGCTGGCACATCGAACACAGACAGCGAGCGGTTAGTTTTGTTGAGCGACAGCAATGGAGGCTTTTTTTGTTTTCATATTAGTTACACACGTGGCTGCTTATTACACCAAACTTGGCGTAACCTCTGGTAGATTCACAGTAAAATCCCTTTTTTTCTGCGCTGCTCCAGCTGCTGTGGAGTAAGTTGCGTGTGAGTTGCCAGGCAACCAGTCTGTCGCTTAGGCCTACTTCCCCGCTTTCCGAGACGAGACCAAAGAAGGTGGATCTATCATGCTTTAATTTCACCATCACAGACTTGAAAAGCCATGAAAAAGATGCGTAAGGTAGTTTAGTTGTGCAACAGTTAAAGTAATTGGTGAAAAGTGCAACACTGCGCTGAATTCACGGGGGTTGGCTCTTGGTGCGTAAAAGTTGCATATCGCAAAATAAATCAAAATTCCTGGATGGACATTCCATTGGATTGCCACTTCCCTGTTGAGAGCTGTAGGCCTACTCCTCATTATCCTCCAAACCAGATGTTTGTTTTCTCCATTTTAAAATTAATATCAAGAGAAAGGCAAATGCAGGTCTATATCAGCCTGTCAGTTATGTCCGTTGCTATTTTGAAGTTAATCGCGGGAGCAATGTTTATTAGGGACAAACGCAGATAATTGTCGAACCGTACCATAAACTGGTAGGCCTACCCCTCCTGAAGGGTAGGCCTACCATTTTCCAGTACGGTTTGGTAGGCCTAGCATTACCCTTTATTGGGTATGGTTCGGGAAGTTTTGTCATGGAAACGCACACAATAGCGAACCGAACTGCACCGTACCGTAGGCCTACTGTAGGCCTACTGCTTGGTGGAAACGGGCCTATGCAGTACTCAAATAAAGACCTTTCTCGGAGATGACATTGGATCTACTTGGTATGCCTGCACAATCTGCATCTTGAACCAGTGTCGCAAAAAAAATCTTTAAAAAAAAACCCCATCGGTGCATGACGTCATTACGTAATTACGGGAGTCTCCACCAAGATGGCGGACTACGATTCTGAGGCTCTGAGAAATCTGAAAATTTCGAGGGGCGTCCAAATAATTACATATTTTTGCACACTCACAACTCAAAAATCGCTTGCCAAGTGAAGTCAACAAGCACACCATTGGTTGTTATTAATTCTGAGGCACAGCATATGTGTGATCGACGGGGAAATGCGAGGTGGGTCGGAAAATAGCTTTGATCAGTCCATTACAGCCCAGTCAAAAGTTTTTCCGTTGCCAGCCCCAGAAGCCGCCCGGAAGGGGTGGAGACTTAGGTGCCCCATTGCCAGTCTAGGTTAATACAGGTCTGTGGCTACTGTAGCAACCCAATGTAAGTAGGCTGCCGAATGTGAGTGCCCGGATATCCGCCCGAGTAGGCCTATTTACGTCTATTTTACCTCAGCTAGGCCTACTCGATTTCGCTCGTGTATTTACGACAGTTTAACCTCAGCTACTTGATTTCGGTCCGATTTGAGTCTGACTGAAGATGGAAGGGAAATGGGTGCCGTGCGTAAAGAGCCCGCACATCGCCGTTTCGGCGACACCAGAGAGTTCCTTGATCTCCCAATCAAAAGAATAGGCCCGGTGACCAATAAAATCAAAATAATAATAATTAAAAAAAGGAAATTATAACTTAAAACCGAATTGATTTGGGTATGAAAATTAAACTGTCTCAACCGGGCACCCAAAGGGAATCCATCAAAAGATAACGGCGTTACTTTCTCGTCGGCATTATTTTGTTTTTATTATCCAGGAGGACTGAGCTGAAAACTGCAGCAGTCACCTTGCACAGTTCTAGCTGCTCTGAAGCACGTGCGTGTCTAAGCAAATCATCCTGCCCATTCGCAATGTTAAATAAAAAGTTTTGCACAAGATAGTTTTTTAGCCTATAGTCTTAAATAGATGCACTGTCACAGACACTGGAATAGCCCGTTTCGGAAGGCATTAAAGTCACGAGCTTACCCACTCTAAATGTAGCTAGCACTATAGACATTTCCGAGTTTTACTCCGTACATGAGTGAAACAAAACATCAGAATAGCCTACAAGTTAAAAGAATATCACTGAGATAGAAAACAGCAGTTATGCCGCTAATTGTGTATTATTTGGTGGTGCATAAACAACACGCGAAACAATGCCGCATATTGTGCCATTATTATTGTTGATGCCGAAACAACAAAGTCAGATTGGTGACTAGAGCCTGCCCAGTACATTTAGACATAGCCTACGTATTTGATTGTGCTATGTACATTTAAAAGTGTCAGTGCAGAATTAAACCGGGCGCTGAATATAAATATTGGAGCCATTCTTCCTCCGTGTCTAGATACAGTCAGATGAGGCGCGCGCGCACGCCCTTATTTCTGTATTAAATGAAAATATCTTAAAACGGTGACAACATCAGAGAACCTTCGTGGTGGAGGAAACTTGCGGCGGGGTCGAGACTGAGTTGTTACGGGCAGCGGCGTGGATCAGGGGGGGAAAACCCCGACTCATTCTCAGGGCCCAGCCCACCTGGGGGACCCACCGGGGGGGCCCCTATGGAAAATGTTCTTCTTATTTTGCTTTTTTAAACATTATTTTTACAATAATGTCAATACATGTTGGTAATTTATGTAATTCAAATGTTCTCTGGAAATACATCTGTTAAATTGGATATCCTAGCCTGCAAATAGGCTACAATATATATCAAACACCCCCATAATCAGTACGCATTGGTTTAGTCCGCCCTCTCGCGGACTTTTGATTGCACAATATGCGTAATCAACACTCACTCACTTCATTATAGGCATTAAACGCAGCAGCCGGTTAGCAATGAAAGATGTAGCCTATAAAACACCAGGCTTTCACAAAAAGAATAGAAAGGCAAGAGAGACAGGGGAAACCAGATGAAGCAACTGCTGCTGATTTCTTGCAAGAAAGGTGAGCCCAAATGTCAAAATTACCGCCTACAGTAGGCTAACTGGTTATCTCATTCCCATTCCGTGTGGCCTACTGTGATAGCCGGAGTCAGATTAAAAAAAAATATAGGCCTAACATTTTTTGGCTATAATTGTGATAGTCTATTGAACCCATATTTGTCTTTGATATATTCATAACAAGTCACGAAACCAACATAGGGTCGATATTGGTTCAAATATCCAAATAGCAAAGCTAATTTGTAAAATGAATCAAGAAAATGTCACAAACGTGAAGATGCCCCCTGTCACAGCAGATGCAAATTGTGCGAACTTGAGAGAAGGTGAGCCTATTTTAGCTAGCCTAATATCCTAATGTTGAGGAAAAGCAGTTTCTCAATCGGGTGCATCACATTTGCAGATTGATTATGTCCTCATAACGATATTAATCAACGTCACGTTCATCAGTTGCCAATGTCAAGGTGGCGGTGCGAGCTGTCAGTCCTGAACCGTCATTCTGCTTTCATTTTGCGGTCTCAACACTCTCAATAGGAAATCTCTGGTTACTTTCCCTGGCCATCTGACAACGTCCGTTGTAGCTGAAGTGTGGTAAATTAATGACGAGATTTTGATGGGGCACCAGTCTGCATTTTGAATGCTGCTGACGCCATTCTAATCTGCGCAAAGCGCAAGACAAAAGATAGGCAGAGTAGCCTACCTACCTCCGTGCTGAGCAGGTAGCCTATCTGCATTGAGTGCTCATGACAATTATTTAAGGTAGGCTACTGTGAAATAGTTACTGGCCAATTTAAATCTGAAACTATAGCCTATGCAGTAGCCTAATAAATAATGATGTGACTAGGTTCGGGGTGCCCTGACTTTAAAAGGTTGAGAATAACGGCATCAAATCTAAACAGCGATACTTTTGTTCCAGCCTATTTTAAGCGACATTCCATAGTAAGCTTCTGCCAGTAAATCACAGCTGATTCTCTATTCCTTGCTCTCCCAAAAAACAACTAACGGACAAATGACGTGCGGGTGCGTGCAGCGGGCCAGTGCAAGTGAATGAATGTGTGCGCGAGCGCGTGTGTTTCTGTTCAGTGATGCATATTGAAGAAAGTTCAGTTCTATATCAATGTCTCATGTCTCCTTAGTGCACGAAATATTAGGCTAAATGCATTGTGAAGAGAGATTTACCAGTCTCTCTCCTCCCCCTCACACCATAGTGATGAAGTGATTAAAAGTCATCTCTATGAATATGATAGCAGACTTTCCACAACTGGTGATGTGAAAAATAAGGACATTATGTCTGTGATAGGCTATCATATGATTGAAAATGAGGATGATTCAAGTGAAGGGGAGGAAAGCATAGGCCTAGTGGGGTTTTCTGAGGAAGGCAAGGAGGATGACAATAGGCTATTAGTCGCGCGTTCGCGCGGCGGGGGTGGGGGTGGGGGGTGAGTAGGGGGGCCCATGAAAGAAGTTGTTCCTAGGGCCCCAAATTTGGTGCTACGCCCCTGGTTACGGGACACTCTTAATATTATTGAAGGGACAGACCATGCTCGATACTTTGCCCGGTCTAAATGTAGCACTCGAAAAGTTATGCCGCATATTGTGCAGATTATTTGGTGATGCCAACAACACGTGAAACCAGGCACATTGGAGACTAGAGCCTATACTTTAGACATAGCCTATTAATCTGGTTGTGCAACGTAAATGTATAAGTGTCAGTAAAAAATCAAACGGGGCGCTGAAATATTGGAGCCAGTAACTTCGTGTCCGGTGGATATTGTGCAGAGGTGTGCGCGCGCGCACAACTAATTTCTCTCCCATCTCTTTGCTTATCAAGCCTCCGATCTCCAAAAAGACACGGGCACTCAGGATAACTGTTTACACGAGCTGTTTAAATAATGTGATGCACGTTCTTCATGACATGGCATGGTTTGGCCACCCTAAATTCAACATGACTGCATTCGCACATATGGTTTAAATATCCATGATCGAATTGTCACTCTTAATGTGCAAGTATTTAGATATGAAAAAATATCCTAAAACGGTCACAACACCAGGGACAGAGAATCTTTGCTACTAGCTCGAAACAAGCCAGAAGACCGGGTGGAACGCTTCACCACTCACAATGGTTCCGTCTCCATCCGCGCTCACCCGGTTACATAGCCACCAGTTGCCATCATATGAAGAGCTCTTTTCCAAAATGAGATATATCCATTTTATAGAATGTTGGGAAATTGACATTTTTGTATTGGGCATTCCATTGAAATGCATTGCAAAATGCATTTTTTATAGAGGTTTTAAAGTATGTTCCCAAAATATTTGAATGGCAAGAATTCACACATAGATGATAGGACATCTTAACAGTCAATTCCAATATTAAAATGCAAAAAGTCAAAAATGGTGGATATAGCGTTTTGGAAAAGAGCTCTTCATATATAGCTACAACATACACTTTGATGCTTGAAAATGTAACACATTCCTTTACTGAGCTCACTCTTTCAACTCTGCCTTCTCTGAATGCTGAAAATGGCCTAACTTCCACTGTGTCCATTGACAATGGGCAGAAGCTGTGTAGTTTTTGAGTACCTGCAGGTCTCAGAATGAATGTGTTAAAAAATAACACAAAAGATGTGTCGTCACATACTTAACACATGTTGTGTTGAAATCAACACAACATGTGTTAAGAAGCTCAAACTCTCAACACATTTTGTGTACAGGAAAAGTTAACATAACTGGGCGGGATTTTTTTTTTAAATTGAGCTTTCTTTGACTAAATGTGACAATAGTAGGCCTAGTACTTGTCAATCAAGGCAAAAACAAAACAACAGTTTGTCATATGATAGGCGCCTAGGCCTACATCTAACCATGCATTGGAATTGGAACAAAAAGTGCAAATATTGAGGGGGAAAAAAGACCAGTATGCTAATCGGCAAAGCTGGTTTGAACAGGAGGGGGCGCCCCTCACAAAATTTTACGGTAGATTTGGTGGATATTAACCAAAACAATTCCTTACATTAACCATCTGTAACGGCATTTTTATTACGATAATAATTATTATTTCAAAATGTGTAAATAAAACAATTCATTAACAAAGATTTTAGATAATCCCTTAACCGTCAACTTCCGGGTATGCTCGACCCCCTCTTTGCTCCGGTGCAAGCGTCACCGCCACATTCGACAAAGGAGGACAATGGAGTTCACGTCGGTTGGGATGTCTTACGAGCCCTCGGTAAGTAATCATTAATGTATCATATTAATATGCTTAATCAAGATGTGGAGTGTCAGAATAAACCTGAAATGAAGATAAACCAGTAATTTAACTGAGGCTTTAATAGTATTCCTATCAAATGTAGGCTATCTTCCTCCTGAGGTAATGTAACGTTAACGTTAGCTGAACGTTAGTTGGCAAAGCTAGACGTCTAATTTGATCATATATTTATATATCTAACCTAACTACAGTAATGTTATGGAACACGACGTAAAACATGATCATTGGCAACAAAAATGGTCGCCGCTCGTCAAAAAATGGGAAAAAAAATCGGCGAATACATTTATGCCATGTAGCTAAAAATAGCTGTTGGCGCCGTTACCGGAGTTCAACCAGCCCTTAGCAACAGTATTTCTCTGCTGCTCATGCCTACAGGTGCTTTCCCTCAGTATTAGCTTAGACTGGTTGGGACGACAAAACTGCTCTTTTCAGTTTTTTTTTCTTATTTGCAACCGTTTACAATTACCGACACCAAATCGAGCTGTTGGTGCTTAGTGTTTTAATCGTTCGTTATACTATATTTCATGCTGTTAACATATCCACGAAGCAGGGAGTTGGACACCCAGCCATGTATTACGTTTTCAACAAAATTTAAGGTCATATTGAATAGTGTTGTGGCAAACTAATAGTGTGTGAGGTTGCAATGTTAGAGCCGAGTGTAGATACCGGTAGTGGAAAGGTTCACGAAACTACCCGGTCAGATAACCTGTCTCAGGTGGTTATGTAACTGAAGCACTAGCGCTGCTGATAAGCAGAGGAGCCTGCCTGACGCGACGCAAAGTGCAGAGGGGAACACTAAGCTGCTCGTAAAGATACTATACTACCGTTTGTTCTGTGGTAGAACTAACGCGTCTCATATGCTTGCTCATGTGGCTGTGTTAGTTTGGCTTTAGCTTTTTGCCGTCACTTTACTGTGCTCTGGCATGACGGAGACGTCTCCTTTTCAAGCCACAAGCAGCAGTTACCCGCAGAGACCGGCTTTGCCTTCAAAACGTCATTTGGCATGCTTAGCTTTCCTGTTGATTTCTTGGCCTAAAAGGCGAATTCTTGATACTTTTACAGCCATTTTCAATGCATGTATCGTCATAAACACAGAACAAGATAAAGGGTAGCTGCAGGGGTAGCCAAGGGTGTCACTCAGTCAATACAGAGTGTACAGTATCTATTGTCTGTAGGTTGTCCTTTGGTGTAAATGTGTATTAATAGATCGTGTGTTCCCCTCACATTTCTGCTGATTTTTATTATACTTCTCATATGTCAACTTCAAAGAAATGTTCTTTTGATACAAAGAAAAGTTACCTGTGTGAAACTTGTATTGCTGCTTTTAATTACTGTTAAGTGAACACAAATGGAAGTGGTTACATACCATGTACACAGGTTGCATTTCACTGTGTCCAAAGGAAATTATTGTCTTATGAACAGGGTTCCCGCGGGTTATTAAAAATATTAAAAAGGCATTGAATTTAGTTATCCAGCATTAAGAGCATTAATAGCATTGAATTAGCTGTTAAAAGTCGGGAATTTTTTCACTGCGGCATTAAATTTTCAAAAAACATTTTAGTGTGCAACCTAAAGGACGAAGGTTTTTTTTTCATAATGAAAATGACGCACAGAACGTCAATACCCATGATTCGTTGTAGAACGCTACTGTAAACACAAATCTAGAGTGCAGCGGCGTCATTTTTTGATGAGGTGAGGTGAAGAATGGGAAAGTGCCGGTTTAACCCCAAGTGGCTGCAGGATCCAAAATACTTTTGGGTAAAATCTGTGCCGAATGACCGCGAGGCGTGCTGCACACTATGCAAGAAAACGTTTACGCTGGGCTTTTTTCATAATGAAGATGACGCACAGAACGTCCATTCGTTGCACTGTAAACACGTGCACAAACCTTGAGTGCTGCAGCGACAACGGGAAGTGTAGCATTAACAAATAATTATCTATCCTCGACGTAGCGCACAAGTATTTTTTCCACTAACCAGCAAAGTTTTATTTGTGCCGTCCAAGCACCAGTTGAACTCGAGAAGCAGGTTGTGATCAAAGCCACACCCCCTTTATATTTATTTCATTGTGTTCATGCAAACAGTGGAGAACTGATGTTGTGGAGTGTTACCGGTTTTCTTGGGGTATTCTTTTTAACGCTATTGAACGTTGTGAAGCAAACTTAAGGAGCAATCAGAAAATCCACCGCTGTCATTTGTAGCCATTTCAATTTCATGACAAAGCTGTGTTACAAACGCAATTAGGCTACTTGGCGAGACAGACCTATCGATTGGTCGCAACTAGTAGATGTATCACAAACGACCACCGACATTAATTAAATTAACACACTCTTGTTTGAGGAGCTCCTAAAAGCGTTTAGCAGAAAACAAGGCGACGTTCTCATGCAACATTTAGCCTCTTTTTAAAATCTTGCATTGAATTTTTGAGGTGGCCAATAATAACCACAGACGCGTAACCGCGGTTAAATCACACACGGCTACAGTGCACTCCACACACCAAACGCGTGGGCACGCTATAACCTGTTGGTAGCAAACTTGACTCGTATCAAATCCCGTCTCTGAACTATTTCCCCTTGCTGTTCGGAAAAAAAGACGACTACTTAGTTGATCTTGTTTTAATCGATGCGCTGCTAAACCAGGAGACCTGACCCATCTATGAATAGGGGGGCTCACGGCGCATTTCCTTACTGAATCATGCCCAGATAATGCATACTTCCCAGAATTGCGCATGGTGAAAAATAGTAAACAAGCATGGACGCATGCATGGTCTTATCGGATAATCATTATTGTGGCCATTCGACTATGGCAGTGCTATTCTCAAATACCTGTGAAACACTACATTAAGGGGGATCATTACTTGCACAACTAGCCCTATGACCAATAACTTGTTGACTCAAAAAATGAGTGGGTTATTGTCAGTTTAACGCTCAAATTGTAAATGGTACATTTAAATGTAGGCAATTATGCTTTTTGAACGTCATTATAATGGAGTGAAGAAAAACGATTAGGCCTAATTATTAGGCCCAACAACAATAATAATGGTCTACTCCAATTTAGTCTGATAGGTTTACATTATATTGGCTAATACATGTTGAAAGACAGATAGGCCTACTGTATGACTATAGGTTACAGCACATGTGCAAATTATGATTTACTACTTCATCCTAGAAAATGTCAATAGCCTATAAAAAACAGCAAATGTTCCAATTCTTTCTGTGTTTGGCTGATCGGTGATCATCACAGCAAGTCAGTAATCTGCAATTAACAAATAAATAGTGCTTTTGAAGCAATTCTGGGGTGTGTTTAAGTAAATAAATCTGAGATGCTACAATGCAACTTTGCATGTGTTTTAATTGTATTTTCCATAAATGTACATTCCTGTGTCAAACAGAGAGGTAATCTCTTAAGAAGTAATGAGGTTTGAATTTGATATGCGCTTTCTTAATTGAATTTCGTTCAATATTATTGAAATAATGGGTGCGATAAAAGTATTAAATTTTATGTGAACATGCATTAAAAAAGGTCTTAAAAGCATTGAATTTAGGTTTAACAATCCTGGGGAACCCTGTATGAAAAGAAATACTTCTGTGGAAATGTGAGGGGTATATTCATTTTTGTGACATACAGTATGCACTTTTATGTCTGGCTGAACATGTGCGGCCCCACCTAAGTTCTTGGTTTCAAAATGTGCCCAGAATGAAATCCTAATTGAATTGCCCTGCATTATGTGCTTCATCTGTTCTCACAGAACGGGTCTCAAGGACAGCCTGATAGTGCGCCCAGGTTTGATGCAGCTGGTTTGGCGGCACTTATCAACAGCAAAGCCCCAGCTGTACTTGCTGAATATGAAACAGAATCCTACTGTGCACACCTTTCTAGGTAAGGCCAACTGCAACAAAACAAAACAAAATTCTGTGTGTGTGTGGGACAGAAGTGTCTTGTGTTTGTCATTAAAGTGATGGGGCTGGTTTTTAATGTGCCATATAACCTTTATCTTTCCTGTCGTGTGTGTGCGCGCATGTATGCGTGCGAATGTGTGCACACAGGTCTAAGAGATTCTTCCTTCTCAGAGTCGTAATTGGGTTGATGATCTACATGATGGTGATGGACCAGGACAGCTCCGGACCCCCTGACTGGCAGCTCCATCCTCAACCTGCCTTCTTGCCCTTCACACATGTGCAGGTAAGGCATTAAAAAAAATGCTGCATTCACTTAAGGCAAAGGTTGGGGAAGAGGAGTGTGTGTGTCTGTGTGTGTGTGTGTGTGTGTGTGTGTGTGTGTGTGTGTGTGTGTGTGTGTGTGTGTGTGTGTGTGTGTGTGTGTGTGTGTGTGTGTGTGTGTGTGTGTGTGTGTGTGTGTGTGTGTGTGTGTGTGTGTGTTGTATGTGTGTGTGTGTGTGTGCGTGTGTGTGTGTGTGTGTGTGTGTGTGTGTGTGTGTGTGCGTGCGCGCGCGCGTGTGTGTGTGTGCATGAGAGAGAGAGAGAGGGAGAACGAGAGAGAACGAGAGCACCAGGTCATGATGGATGTGATTTTGATTTGGTATATTCTATGTATCTCTCTTTTGTGTGTTTGTCTGAATGCATGCGTGCAGATGAAAGCAGTCGTTCCTGTTCAGCATTGATGTGCCCGTAATGGGTCTGATGAGCCACATGATGATGGTGATGGACAACCAGCATCAGGACCAGGGCGGCTCCATGCCTCACGAGGACAACCTTGTGTCCTGCCTCTCCATCCTCAACCTTACATCTTCCTGCTCTTCACACATGTGCAGGTAAGGCCAACCTCTAAAAGACACATTTGACCCCAGGCAAAGGTGTGTGTGTGTGTGTGTGTGTGTGTGTGTGTGTGTGTGTGTGTGTGTGTGTGTGTGTGTGTGTGTTTGTGTGCCAGCCTAAAGGGCCGTACACACACGTCGCTGCTAGTTACTCGCTCAGCGAAGGAACTCAATAGAATGTCAATGTGGGGTTCCCAGCGAGGGACTAGTAGGCGCTGAGTACTGTATACAAGCGATGCGATGTGGGCGGATCCCGAGTTGAAAATATTTTATCTTCGAGCGAAGGCGAGTAGTAACCAATTAGTAGGCAGAGTTCGGTTAACTTCTCGGCCTGTTTCATTGGCAGTTAACCTTAGAACTTCAATTGACGCGCCACCGCGTCAAAACGTGACTCACGCCACTCCTGACACAAATTTGTAAACAACAAGCACCATAACTGAAAAGTCCAGCCCGTGTTTTTGAAAAACTAGACATCTGCAACCATCATTTTGATTACCATCATATGTTATAGTAATCCGAGTGGAGTGTGCACTGACCAACAGCAATGTGATAAGATATAATAGAAAAGTGACAACGCCAGTCTCTGTTAAGGGTGAGACAACCCTGGAGTATTTATTTAATCACACAATTTCCTGCCCCGACAGGTTCAGAAATGAGGCTTGAGGACCACAGCTTTGCAAAACATTATTGATTCTCTTTATTAGGGGCCAAGCAGCGAAGCTGGCGAAGGTCCCTACTGTTTTAGCTGGTATTCTTATTAGGGGCCAACGCAGCGAAGCTGGCGAAGTGCCCCCTTACTGTTTTAGACTGGTTTTCTTCTTATTATTATTCTTCAGTCACCCATTCTTCTCCGACCTGTAAGTCTATGGCAGCCCATAGAAAAACCCGTTACGTAGGAAAATGCTGAAAATCGGCACA
>NW_026945578.1:0-53874 GCF_034702125.1 Engraulis encrasicolus | reverse complement strand
TTGTCTCGGGCATTAAGCTCTCACTCGCATTGGCCCGCATGGCTTCGGATCGTCACCGTCTCACCACGCTGCGTTACGTATTATCATTATTATTTTTGTAATTATTTTGTTTTGGTTATTTATTTATTTTAAACTTGGCCCTCAGTCCTCTAGTCAGCCGCGCACTACTTCGCTTTTAAACGGACCTCGTCTTCAGTGCATCGTCTGGCATAGTTGGTTGGTCTCAGCATCTTGGGGGGGAAGCGGATCTCATCCCGCATGAGCTCCGTTTAAAGCATCCCAGGACCGAGGCCAGCTAACATGCCAAACATGCGTATACTATACGTAAACTGTACACCAAGCACTCAAGAACAAACTCGTGAATGTTGTTTATATATAAACGTAGTTCTGGAGGAAGTCAGAGAGTGATTGACAGCTGTCATTACTTGCTCCCGCCTTCGCGCATATTTAAATCCCTCCTTCCCTCTTTCGCCTGTCATGCGCGAAGGCTTTCCGAATTGTCCCACCACCTCCCCATACTTCTCCATTTCACTAGAACACCCAGTTACACTTCCTCTATACTACACATAGGGGGGAAGCGGATCTCATCCCGCATGAGCTCCGTTTAAAGCATCCCAGGACCGAGGCCAGCTAACATGCCAAACATGCATATACTATACGTAAACTGTACACCAAGCACTCAAGGACAAACTCGTGAACCTATAGTTATTTTGAGCAGCCTAACCGTTGAACACCTATTTCTAACTAACACGTGAGGATATTAGGACACAGAAGACGTCGCCAAATCAGCTGTGAAGCGGAACCGGTTGGTAATTTCGCTTTTTCGCCAAATAGCCCACTGTAAAGTGTGTTGCCGTCTTGTTCTTAATGAATCTCCCCCAAACAAAAAATATGCGGGGTGTGGTCATTGCGCTATGACAGAGTTGCGTTTGAGGGAAAAGACTCACACTAGTATTTGGTAACTAGCGGTCCCATGGCCCGCGCGGCCCAGTGGTGCGAAACTGAAAGTTGTGTGCAGCCCTAGAGGTTGTGAGTGCGGCCCAACTTTGGACCGCGGCCCTATGGTTAAGAATCCCTGTCATACAGCACGTGTAGCAGTACCCCCCCCCCTCTCTCTCTCTTCAGGCTTGAGTTCTGAAGTCTAACAAAATATGTATATATATATGTTTAATCTCTCCAGCTTATCAGACTGTGCTGTAACAGGAGAAGGATATGCTGCTCTGGCATCAGCTCTCAAATCAAACCCTTCACACCTGGAGGAGCTGGACCTGAGAGGAAACGACCCTGGAGACTCTGGAGTGGAGCTCCTCACTTCAGCACTGACCAATCAGAAATGCAAACTCAGGTGAGAGGGAAGTTGGTTTAGCCCTATCGAGACCGGGCTTTTTTGGCATACCTGGGACCGGGGGGGGGGGGGGGGGGCTCTTTTGATATGTCCACCAAACTTGGAGGGGATGATCTTCAGCCAAAGATCTATGAATGACATCAGTTTGGTGTCATTATTGGATATTATGACGTCATTATGACATCATTTCCTGATTTTATTGCCCAAAATGTCACCTTAATGTATTTTCCATCTAACTTGGGTAATGTACATCAATTTTGGTTATTATGTGCATCAGACCACTTCAAATGTTCATAAGGGTGTCTGATGCTAATGAAAAGTGATGATGATGAGACTTAGATCAGTGATTTTTGGGCAGGTGTACCCGTCAGAAAACCGTTGCCATGGTAACAAAAAAAATGCAGGGATTAAAGTTTTTCGTCGCTATGACGGATTTCCGTCAACTGGATTTTCGTTTGGACGGATTTCCGTCCTTATAATTCATGTCAATTAATTAACAATTTTTACTTTCCAACTGAACTCAAATCGAGAGCACTCCTGGTCATGAGAAGTGGACGAGAGGTGTGTTTGGTGTACGGATTTAGTTATGCCGGTGGTGCCAAACAGATTCACTCAGTAGTTTTGAGCCATCAGCTGTTCTTCCGTGTTCCAAAAAAAAAGTAAACGAGCGGTCAACAATTCGGTTGCGGTGTAGCGCGAGAGATTAAGAAACAAATAGCCTACATTGTTGCTGATGGCAGAAAATAGGTGTAATATGTCTTTAAAGTGCAATGACAATCATTAAATGAGTTGGACTGATATTCCAATATGGGCTAATAATGCATATGCATGGAATGCATAGCTGGAAGAAGGTAGGACACGTACGTTTCCATTATCATTGCACCTGCCGTGGCAGATAGTTAGAAAAAAAAGAATAGTTTACTTCGACTGCGCATGATGTCCTTTTCATGAAGGGTTTTCCTTTTGAGCATTGTGACTTTTACTAACATTATTCATAGCCCCAATGGGACGGCTATCATTGGCCGCTAGCTAGGAAATACCATGCGTAATACCATGCGTTTCGTCCTCAAAGTTTAGCGCATTTGACTGGCTACGTTTAGAACTAGCTCTAGTTGTCTTTCTGACAACGGGTAATTTACAGTCTCATCTGTAATCATAACATATTAACTTTGTTGTTGCCGATATATAAGAAATAAGTTAAAATGGGTTGTATTTTACAGGGGTCACGGAGGCTATCCCTGGCAGAGCCAATATTTTAATCCACGTCTTGTTCTGGGAATCAGTGTTCTGATGGGTGGACTCATGGTCAATAAATGCCGTTTCGGTGTTTGTTTCACTTTCAAGGCTTGTTGTAGGCTATTGTGTGATGCTATTTTTGCTAACTGGAATAGTGTGCAGCAACAGTTGTATGTGTGCTTGCTTTTGAGTGGCTCAACGTCTGTGCCCATCTTCTCGGACTATACGCTTAGTTTGAGTTCAGTTATTTGCGCACTCAGGACTCATAGGTGGGTGATTTGTCTTGATTCGAGTGAAAAGTTGCGCGACAAGCTTTGTAAAGTGTGTTACTCTTGTTAAACAACTGTGACTGTGTCGTGTCTGCTTGCGTCGTGTCAGCTTGTAGGAGAGAACACGAGTGCGTGTAGGAATCGGGGACGTTTTTTAAGTCAATGGTAAGCGTGTGCCTGGCAACTCACATCGAGAAGCAAAAAAGTACCGGTAGCCATAGGTTTTCAAAACGGGAGAACACAAGAGGTAGACTACCGCTCCCGCTTTGTAGACGTCAACAAGTAGTTTGTAACAGGATGAATAAAAGGAATACTCAGACAAAATAACAACACACTTCAAAGACAGCAGAGATGCACAGAGCCTGTGGCAGGGCATACAGGCCATCACGGATTATAAGCCTGCACCACGAAGCTGTGACAACAACACCTCTCTGCTAAACGACCTGAACAGTTTCTTTGCCCGCTTTGAAGCACAAAATGACACTCACCCACAGAAAACTCCCCCTCCCCCCCATGATCAACCCCTTTACCTGTCCTCTGCCAGTGTTAAGAGGACACTGGCCACCATCAACCCACGCAAAGCAGCTGGCCCAGACAACATACCAGGCCGAGTGTTGAAGGATTGTGCAGAAGAGCTGAAGGATGTCTTCACAGACATCTTTAACATCTCTCTGGAGCAAGCAGTCATCCCATCACTTTTCAAAGCTGCTACCATCATACCTGTGCCGAAGAAATCATCACCATCATGCTTCAATGACTACCGTCCTGTAGCACTGACGCCCATAATCATGAAGTGCTTCGAACGGCTAGTCCTGTCACACATCAAAGCCACCCTACCCCCCACCCTAGACCCCCTACCAGTTCGCATACCGAGCCAAGCGATCCACGGAGGATGCAATTTGCTCTGCCCTCCATCCAGCCCTCACCCACTTGGACAATAAAGACTCATATGTGAGAATGCTGTTCATTGACTTCAGTTCAGCATTCAATACCATAATACCACAACAACTCATCAGAAAACTGGACAAACTAGGTTTCAGCACCTCCCTCTGCAACTGGCTGCTGGACTTCCTGATGCAAAGACCACAAGCAGTACGGGTAGGGAACAACACCTCGAGCACCCTGACCCTGAGCACGGGGGCTCCGCAAGGTTGTGTTCTCAGCCCCCTGCTGTTCACGCTGCTGACACACGACTGCACAACGACCCACAGCACTAACCATCTAGTGAAGTTTGCGGATGATACAACACTGGTGGGCCTCATCACCAAGGGCGATGAGACTCACTACAGAGAAGAAGTAGACCTGCTGGCCAGATGGTGCAAAGACAACAACCTCCTGCTGAATGTCAACAAGACCAAGGAGATTGTTGTCAACTTCCAAAGGGTCCAAAAACAACTGCCACCACTGACCATCGACGGCGATGCTGTGGAGAGAGTGAGCAGCACCAAGTTCCTTGGAGTGCACATCAGCGACGACCTCTCTTGGACCACCAAACACTACATCACTGGCGAAGAAGGCCCATCAGCGTCTCTACTTCTTGCGCAAACTAAAGAAGGCAAGTGCTACACCCTCCATCATGACAACATTCTACAGAGGAACCATAGAGAGCGTCGTGTCCAACTGCATCACAGTGTGGGGAGGAAGCTGCACGGAGAAAAACAGGAAGACACTCCAGCGTGTTGTGAACACAGCGAAGAAGATCATTGGAGTACCACTCCCCTCCCTGCAGGACATTTACACCACACGCCTCACCCGGAAAGCACTGATGATCATCAAAGACACAAGCCACCCTGCACACAAACTGTTCAGCCTCCTGCCCTCTGGAAAGAGGTACAGGCGCCTCCGTTCCCGTACCACCCGGCTGGCGAGCAGCACAATGCACCAAGCGATCAAGATGCTGAACACTCAACCCACTCTCCCTCCACTGTCAGCCTCTAGCCAGCAAGGCCACTGACAACCCCCCCTCCCCATCCCCCACTGTCAGCCTCTAGCCATCAAGGCCACTGACAACCCCNCCCCCCCATACCCCACCACCATATCTGCGACTGAACTTTCAACCTGCACTACTATACTTGTGACTGAACTTTCAACCTGCACTAACTCAAAACATGCACACACACACACACACACACACACACACACACACACACACACACACACACACACACACACCACACACACACACACACACACACACACACACACACACACACACACACACACACACACAAGCACACTGCACTTTCTGCACTAAACCCAAACATACACACACTGACACACACACACACACACAAGCACACTGCACTTTCTGCACTAAACCCAAACATACACACACTGACACACACACACACACACACACACACACACACACACACACACACACCACACACACACACACACACACACACACACACACACACACACACACACACACACACACACACACACACAGACACACACACAGACACACGAACACACACACAAGACGCACACCGCACCTTCTACCTGCACTAAACACATACACACACACACACACACACACACACACACACACACACACACACACACACACACACACACACACACACACACACACACACACACAAACACACACACACACACACACACACACACACACTGCTGCTGGTGTACTTGACAGACCTTTTTATATTCATTTTCTTCAAAATGCTACTATTACCATGTCAGAACGCTATAAAGGACTTTTCTAAGGAAAAGCACAAAAACACAACAAATACCTCTTAATGTATGTCCTCTACAAGTCTTCTGTTGTCCAGTCTTGCACTTTAAATGTCTGTATGAGCACTGTCTATGTCCATACTGTCTTAAGTCCATGTATAAGTACTGTCTATGTCTATACTGTCTATGTCCTTACCTTAATTAGTCTATGTCTGTATGGGAAAGCAAGAAATGTAATTTCAAATTCTTTGTATGACCAGTGCATGTAAAGAAATTGACAATAAAACCTACTTGACTTGACTTGACTTGAATAGTGAAAAACATACAAATAACCAACAACTAGTTTTCTACCTCTGATTGCTATGACCAGTGCATTATTTTTTAAATGTCAGAAATACAACTGCAAGCAATGCGCACCAGTGCTTTCACCAGAACAGTGTTTTCACCAGAACAGTGTTTGCCCATTCTGATGTGAAAGACAAAATATAGCCTACTACTACTACAAAAAAAACCCATAATGGGATCACTGTATCAGCGCATTGCAATTCCAAGTCAATAATTCTGTGATATCAGCTAGACCATTTTGAAGCAACACTTATTGTGAATCCATTCTGCATAATGTTGTGAACAATTCATAAACAATGGCTAGAAATAAGAGGATATAACCAAAACATGCCCCAAATTGCAGTTCAGTGTTTGCAGTCTGATATAGTATCCATTATCCCTCCATTCTCGGCCAGTTCTAGTCAATCTGGTGGCCTAGGCCTGCCCCCTTTCCCTCTTTCCTTTTTTGTATTTAGAAATTGGCATCTGTAAACATAGCATTGTAGGCCTACATCTGATTGAGCACATCTGATCTAGTACCTACAGGTACATTCATACTGAGTGTGTATATAGGCCTACTGAGTGTATGATGAATATTCATTGTTAATGTGAAGTGTAAGTTTTATGTTGGTTGAAGTTCTGATTTTGTGGCACTTTTTGGTATTACTGGCGCCCTCAAGACATAGGCCTATTCTGCTCTAGGCGACTGCCCTGTCTGCCTATGCCTAGTGCTGGCTCTGGCACCATTCCTTGCATAAAACCAGTGTATGTTTCGTTATGAGGGCAGAGCCTGGCTACATTGGTTTTCGTTGGGTTACGGAGTGATACTCGATCGGGTGCCTAACCAGTAAAAAAAGTTCAGTCAGATGACTTTTTTTTGCTTTAATCCCTGAAAATGATAGACCTAATCTTTTGGTATCACATTGTAGCCAACTTCATTTTAGGAAAAGTCACAAAGTTTCGTAATCATAGCTTTAGTCATTCAAGAGTTACACAACATCAAAGTTGGTGCGGGCACTTTTAGCCCCCCCCCCCGGTCTGGATAGGGTTAAAAGACATTGTGATGAGAACCGTATTAGAAAAATAAAGCATAATGTATGATGGAGTGAAGGAAAGGTCTGTTTTTTGGGCATTTTAAACATTTCAGAGGGATAGAATACAACCAAGAGCACCCCCATGGGTTCAGGCCAGTCTTTTGGCAAAGAAAAACAGCCCACACAATCAATATTGCCTGGCTTTAAACTGGAGGAAACAAGCAAATTGCATGGTGCGGCCTCCTTTCTTGTATCATTGAATTTGTTTTAAGTTTTCCGACGTTCATAACAAAACACGGACAACATCTCCAAATTTGGAATGGCTGAATCATTATGGTCAAGTAACAATATTATTTTCTTTGTCATTTAGTCTCGTCCATGAAAATTAGAGAAACTAACCTGGTCTCCACCATCAGCCTCCATCTCCTCCTCCCGCACCTCCTCCTTCTCCTCCTCTGCTGCCCCGTCACTGTTCTCCTCGCTGGCCGCGCTGGCTATGCGGGGCAGAGGGCCGTGGAGGTGGTGATGCTGCTGATGCTGAAGGAGCTGATATCTGGCAACCAAAGAGGGTGGAGGGTTAATGCTGATATCTGGCAACCAACCGGGTGGAGGGTTAATGCTGATATCTGGCAATTAAACAGGGTGGAGGGTTAATGCTGATATCTAGCAACCAAAGAGGGTGGAGAATGAGCTGATATCTAGCAACCAAAGAGGGTGGAGGGTTAATGATGATATCTGGCAACCAAAGAGGGTGGAGGGTTAATGCTGATATCTGGCAACCAAAGAGGGTGGAGGGTTAATGCTGATGTCTGGCAACCAAGGAGGGTGGAGGGTTAATGCTGAAGGAGCTGATATCTGGCAACCAAACAGGGTGGGGAATGAGCTGATATCTGGCAACCAAAGAGGGTGGAGGGTTAATGCTGATATCTGGCAACCAACCGGGTGGAGGGTTAATGCTGAAGCAGCTGATATCTGGCAACCAAAGAGGGTGGAGGGTTAATGCTGAAGGAGCTGATATCTGGCAACCAAGGAGGGTGGAGGGTTAATGCAAACACCTTAAATTCAATTAGCCAGGCTCAAACTATACGACTCCCGATTTTGTGTGCGATTTTGACGTCAGGTTGCACTGCACACAGAGAATCACAACTGTCGATCTTATCCCTGATTCTTATCCCTGATCATCAACACAGAGACAACGCCGAGACAACCTTTTCTCCCATTGAAACCCATTATAAAACATAGCCATTGAACTACAAAATCTATCATAATTGTCACTGCACCTGGCTGAGGAGGGGGGGGGGCAGCGTGAGGGCGAGGGGGGGACTGGGCGTCCAGGGGCCCCCCCACTCTCCCCGCGCTACAGAATGGCCATTTTTGTAGTTCAATAGCTACGTCTTATAATGGGTCTGAGAGGTTCAAAAGACTACACACTGGGGGGGCTAGCTGTCTCCTGTTGTCACTGTACCTGGCTGAGCAGGGTGGTGGGGGTGGCGTGTGTGCCAGGGGGGACTGGGCATCCAGGGGTCCGGCACTCTCTCCTCTCCTCATGGGGCCCCCCCAACGAAGACGCTCCAGAGACGGGGACAGACGCGCAGCTGCTGCTGTGGAACCTGCAGAGGAGACAGAGGGAGGGAAGGAGAGAGAGTGAGGGAAGGAGAGAGAGAGAGGGAAAGAGAGAGAGAGGGAAGGAGGGAGAGAGGGAAGGAGAGAGAGAGGGAGGGAGAGAGAGATATAGAGAGAGAGAAAGAGAGAGAGAGGGAAGGAGAGAGATATATAGAGAGAGAGAGAAAGAGAGAGGGAGAGACGGTGAGAGGGGGGACAGAGAGAGAGAGAGAGAGAGAGATTGATAGATAGAGCGCGCGCGCACACGCGAGAGAGAGAGTCAATGTAGAATGGCCCCAGATTAGTGCCTTGTGGAACACCATATACACACAGGCTTATGGTGGAGGAGAGAGAGAGAGAGAGAATATCAGACAAACCATGTGGAAGTAAATTACAGACCAGTTTCAAGCTCTACTATGCGTACACTGTAGTAGTTTTATAATACTGCGGTTACTCTAATAAAGTGTTTCTCAAAGTGGGGCGTAAGCCCCCCTGGGGGGGTGCGGAGGCATGACTGGGGGGGACGGGGGGGGGGGTGACATTCGATTTTTGGGTCCCCCCCACCCAAGATGTTATATTATATACACAATTATAAACATTATATTATGAATTGTCATATAGGAAATGAACACACATCTGCATACCACTTCCCTCTGTTTTATATCAGCAGTCACCTTTCCTTTGATTCTGCACCGCGCAGCGATCGTAAAATCAGTCTGCGCGAGTAGGCCTACTGCTGTTGCTTGGGGGGCGGGAGGGCTCGGAAGCATCGGAAGGGGGGAATGTTGGGAAAAGTTTGAGAACCGCTGTTCTAATATGAGCACACTGTGGTTTTATACACTGCAGTTACTCTGTTACTTGTTCTGAGAAGTAGAAACCCAAAGAAACCCAAATATATAAGCAATAAATTAAATAAAAACACAAAATAAAATAACTTAACAAGAAAGTGAATAGATGAATAAATAAGAGTCTAACCTACCCATATAACATTATATAAACTAATATAAAAAAGATAAAAAAATAAACACAAAAATAAAATACAGATTAAAAATAAATAAATAGCAAGTCTTATTGTGCGTTCATGTGGTCTCGTAATTATTGTACATACCAAATGCCGACATTCAAAGCACACATGAACGCCACCACTTCTGGTATTTACCACTGGACAACTTGTTGAAAATTTTGATAAACGAGTTTACGAGATGATGACGTACACAACAGCTGGCTCTACTCTCACCATGGCAACCGCTAAGTTGAAATACTCAAAAAACGGCATTTACTATGTTCAGACAGTCATGGTAAAGGACAGTGTCTGAAAATATACCACATTTTTACCTTTGACTTCCTAATTCATTTGCTTGCTGTAGCTGATGAACAACAGTCTATAATCGTTTTAGTAAAAAGTCTCACTCTGGTTCACCATCTTTAATTTGTAAACATCAAAAAAGCACATGAAGGCAACGCACTTGTAAATATCACTTCACAACTAGATAATATCTTCTTCGGAAGACCACATGAATGCACCATTATATCCCATCGAAACCCATTACAAGCCATCGCTATTGAACTAGAAAAATGGCTGCTCCAGGTAGTCTAGTAATGTAGTCTTTTATCCCATTGAAACACATTCTAAGCCATGGATGTTGGACTACAACAAGTGCCTCCTAAGGTCAAAGCCCAGCGAGCGTGTAAATGAATATGCCTCCCACTTGAAATGTGAAACAATGTATAAACAGAATTTTGACATGAATGGTTTTCTTGTGTGAAAAGCAGAATTTTGGTCTCAAAAAAAAAAAAATATTTTCCTAAAAAATGAAGCGACAAAAGCACACAATGGTCATTTGAACTCTTTCTCCAGACAGCATAACGCTATTGACCATACCTTCATTTTTATTCACTATCTTAACTGAGCACAGCACTATCTGCCATACCTTTATTTTTATTGACTTTTTTATTGATCTTAACTGCTTGACTGCTTTAGCTCTTTCAAACACTCTCCAGTCTCACCCTCCCAATGTTGGACATTGAGTCTAAAATTTCCAAATTAAATATCTGATGAATGAGATGTAAGCAATAGAAACACATCGCAAGGGTGAAAAAAAATCATAATAATAAAACGTCTTCATTTTCAAAACATCCACTCCATCATGATACAGTGGTGATGAAAGGTAAATTTGAATAAACTTGAAGATGAGACCTCAGATTTCACACAAGTGCCTATTGCATTGCATGTTTTACCCACAGTGCTGTGGGAGATTGAAATCTTCTCATTGAAAACATATACTGTAGGGTAGAGCAATGCTGGTGGACCATCTGCATCAATTCTACATGCACTGATATGCTCTGCACAACTGGGGTGAATTTCTCGACACCAAAGTTGCTTACTACATTAGCTACTTTGTTGCTTTCAATGCATTTTCCCATTGGCAACTACCGAAGTTGCTAACAGGCTAACAACTTCCCTTTTGAGAAACTCACCCCTGTGTTGGTATTCAGAATTTCCCTCCACAATACTCTGCATGTGTCAGTGTCATTAGTAACCCTATGAAAATAGTTTGTGTCATTGTAATTGTGGTACACTGCTCTTTCAGATGAAGACATGTAAATATTAGATCATTTGTGCACAACTTATAGAAGAACACAGGTGCGTATAAGTTGGAGGCAGGAATAAAACATCAACACATACAGACACATACTCACGGTCACATAGAGTACAACAATACAGACAAGCAGAGATGGAGAGGGGGGGCATTAGTTGTTAGAGGGGCTTATGGTGCACAATACATTGGAATTGAGGACAGGTTGACATCACAGTGATGTTGTCAGGCGCGGTTCTTGCATTGAGGCATTGCTAGGCAACCGCCTTAGGCCCCATCCATCTCAGACCAGCTGTAGGGGCCCCCTCTGCAAATTTCCCTTGGATGTTCCCTTGGACAGTTATTCATAGATAAATGGTGATTTTCATAAATAATGAATTTTGTATGTTTAAATCGGAAACAAGAACAATACAATACATTACAAAAATACAGGTTCCGTGCACCCCCTCTCTTTCGTGTTAAAATTGAATATTCCATCCATGCGTGCCATGTGCGCCAGGGGTGTCCCTGAACATTCAACGACGTCTTAAATAAGGAGGATTACTGACCAAGCGCCACACTCAACAAACTCTTCATGGTCAGTAACAGCAGGTGGAGCACAAAAAATAGGAAGGCACGAGACGTTTGCAGATAGCGTTTGCTATGTTCTGTATTGTTAGACTACACACAGCGTCACCACTCAAAAGAAACAAAACAACCATAGAAAAAAAACCTGAACACCGGCAATCCCCTAAAATTTTTTGACAACGCTGTGAGAAGCGCAGGCAAGAAAGCAACTCGTGCATTGAGCGTGGAGTAGCCTAGGTTACTTCCATACTTCATTAGACAAGACTTCACAGGCACGCGACCGCAGGGAGAATGAAGGCTGTGTTTCTGTTTATCGTGTGCACGCGCGTCTTAAAAGGGTTTGTTCGGGGCGACCGCTTGACAGAGAGCGCGCTTTTTGCTTTATGCAGTAAATGTCTCCTTGTTAGCTTACATTTTTGGAACTTAGGGAGTCTATCCACGAAGACAATAGCCTATCTACGTGAAAACGCAAACGCCTACAAACCGCTGTTCTGTCAGAAAAGAGTGTGCACCTGTCTACTTCCCACAGCGACATTTAAAACTCTCCCATGAAATCCAACAAACAACATAATGAGAAGCATTGAGCGCGGAATTGGCTACTTTGATTGGATTTCACAGGCACGCTAGCGAGGGGAGCGTGAAGGCTGTGTTTCTGTTTAACACTAGAACTACCAGGATTTTTCTGCCTACCTAGAAGTACCAGAGGGGTCATTTGACCCGGCGGCTTTTACCTAATACTCTAATCACTCATTTTGTTATGGTAATGAGGCTGTTAGGGGCCATGTGTGGGGCGAGGGGTGAGGGGGTCACATGCACCTTACAGTGCTAACAGCCAAGACAAACAGGGACAGACAGCTTCTTCCCAAGGGCTGTCAGCCTCCAAAATCACCACAGGTAAATAGCAACTTGCATGAAGATATCAGCAGCAAAGACAGATAGCACAGTTTGGTGGACAGTGTGTTACAGTTTTTCTCCATTGGTTTGGCTCATTTCTTGAAACTGAGATGTCATTCTCAAAACATGGACAAATCCCAAAACTAATTTGCAGTTCCTCACAACAGAATGGCATTTATCATTGCTTTCATCAAATTTCAAATGCTTTTGTACATGTCTCAATCATTTAGTACATCCTTGCAAATGGCTATGTACAAGTATCCTACAGTTAACACAACCAGCTTACATTCAGAAGGATTTTCAAATGAATGTACCTTGCTGATCTATCCCAATTGGTTGATTCTCAGTGTAATGGTTGTCCTGAAAACATGTCAGCACATTTTCTTCATATAAGTCATCAATGAACTTGTGAATGTCCCATGTGATCATGACGTATCATATGACTGCAACCAGATAATGGTTGAATTACAGTTTTTCTCGATTGGTTTGGCTCATTTCTTGAAACTGAGATGACATTCCTATAACCATTGGGTCATTTGGCCAAACATTCTTACACTTCTGCACAACAGTTCAGATAACTAGATTCAGATAAAAATGTCATATACCTCCCAAAACACCTCATTCTTGCATCAGCACTAAACTGTCTCACATATAAATAGTCAGTACCATCAAAATGGCATAGATCCTTCTCAATTGCTTTGGCTCATTTGCATTCATTTAGTCCTTCTGTCAAAATAACCATGATGGTTCAGCATAACTACATGGATCCTCATCACTCGCTCATATCACCCCAAAAACAGTTTACCCATGTGTCAAAACTAAATTTCTTCCCCACACATATCATCAGTACCCCCAAAATAAATTGTCCCTTTGCCATTGTGTAAGCACTGCCAGTCAAAATGGTTAGGTGTTTTATCTACGTTCAGCTAACAGATTTCGACTACGCAGTAGCGGTGGGTGGAAATTTTGATTGGGGAAGCACTATACAGAATAGCGCAGGTGACGTCAGCATAATAAGAGGTGTCGATAGGCATGGATTTCAGTTCTTGCCTAGCTCTATTTAATATGCCATGATGAGGTTTGCAGCAAGTGAAACGTGTAAGTAAAATAGACACAAGCTTGCTCCACAAAAAAAACCCAAACTGTTTTGAGATGTGCACGATGCAAGGGATCACTAGAGAAGGGACAGCTTGCATAGTCTAAAACCTCGGATATGCTCTCAGATATCGGCTACCAACCATTCCAGTGCAAGTCCATCACCACAAAACCGGAGACCTTTTGTAGCCTAACAGACAAGCGTCACAAAATAGTAAGAGTTTCCACGTAGTCCAGAGCCCCATCAGCCCAGCCCTCTGCACGACAGAAGAGAATAATAACTTAAACAACAACAAATGCGCTGTCTTTTTCTATCCCTGCTTGTTGTCACACGCGCCCTACTGTTATTCGTGACGACAGCCAGGAAATATTGCGCAATACTGAGGAAACCATCAAAACATTGAGTGGGCCTGCTAGGGTCAGTCCATCTGCCACCAATGACTTTATCCCGCATTGACCACAACAACAGCCAATAAGACGTCCTTGATTACAGCACAAAAACACCAGCTCTCTCACCTCTATTCTCTACAACCGACAGTGGGATACGCGCACACAACAAAAGCACCTCAGTAACTTTACGACAACATCATTTGCCATAACCGCATTGAACATCGAGGCACTCGGCGGTGCCATTACAAGTAGCAAGCTAAACATGACTTACCCACCAGTTGCCTCTCGAGAGCACTCTGCGAATTAGGTTCAAATCGCCTATCCAATTCCTTTGCAAATCATAGACTGTATGGTCCAAATACCGTCCCTCTAGGAATCCCAACACCGATCTCAAGACATGTTCTCTTTTGCTCTCCATGGTGTCAATATAAAACTCTGTACTGTCCGTGAATGAGACTGAAGAACAGCGCGGGTAAAGTGTCATCTCTCTTACAAAATACTTATTTGATATTGGTGGTCAACAGCTTTAGGGCGGGTTTATTAGAGCCAACTTCCAATCACTACGAGAAAGCCAGGAGAAGCACATCCGTCTAAAATTTACCCAGGAAGTTTCTCCATACAATCAGAGAGGATTTATAGAGGAGAGGCCAAACTGGCAGTTTCTTCCGGGTGGTACTGTCCACGGGGCGGCGATGTTCAAGCAGAGGAGAGCCGTCAGAATGAATGGGGGTCCTATGAAGCTCCACAATAGACGCAACTGATGTGTCGGCTATGGAAGGTCACCGGTTTTCATTTTATTTTTCCTAAAGGAAGTGTAAATTGCCCTTCCAAATGGCATTTGGTTTGATTTTTTAAACTCATTGCATTTTTTTAAAAACACACATTTTGTGCATGAATAACGTGAAACTCAATTACCCAGAATGCTGCACGTGAGCTCTCTACCCGGGTGATTCTGGAAAACAAACATGGCGGCAACTCGCTTTACTACCTTAAAAATGTGTTAATCCGACGCTAGATTTCTTAACTGATGAAAATCGAAGGCAGAAATCAACATTGTAGTGTCTAAATATGAGGTCGATTTGTCTATTTGTGGCGTACATCACGATCGGCTGAGTTGTTGGCCTCACGTTTGTCAGTTAGCTTGTGGCTAGGCTACGTCTTGCCGACGTTAGCATCCGGTTTAGTTCCCCATTCACCAATTGGATGTCGTCATTTCCTTAGCTAGAAGCTAGTGAAGACTGACTCACAAATGTCGAAGCTGTAAGAAACTAGACGGATATAACTCCTAGGTTACTGTGTTTTTAATTTTAATTTTTAATTTGCAGTCATAGACGACCGTAATATGTTCAGGTTTCAGCTGCTAGGGAGGACTTATTGTGGGCGATTAGCCCCAGCCCAATAGGGGAACCCCAATCTGCTCTGTCTGAACAGCGCCCCTAATGCAAATCCATTGAACTGCGGCCAAATTTTGTATAATGGGGCGAATAGCATGTGGGACGGCTATAGGTAGAAAGGCTATGATATAATGCACAGCATTACAGCCGCACTCTGATTGGCCAATGCTCCTCAATGTTTTATCAATCGGCGGCAAGAACTCGGGTGAAGCAACATGCTGTTGCTGTATGCATGCTTCCCTTCATACACGTCAGTAGCCGAACCAGAAGACTGCTCGTCGCCATGGTTACTCCTCAAACAAAATCATGCACTCGTGAGGGAATGTGGTAGAAATCATAGCCTAGATGTTAAAAGAACTGCAATTTTAACCCGCCATCGGTTGAAATTAAATGTAGCCTTCATGAAAATACAGTATATAGAATCTTGACAATATTGATCAATAAATATGGTTCGTTTTTCAGCTGAGTTCCAGTAGGCTGTGCTTCCCCTAGCTTCCAATAGGAGTCGCCACTGCGACTATGTATAAAAATGAAAAAGTGAGTGAAACCATTGAAGTTTGACAACACAGATAATTTACCAAGGACATTTATCAGTAACTTTCTTTACTGTAAATTCATATACAGAAAGTAATGCCCATATATCACAGGTTTCTCAAGAGTTTGGCACATTTCTCAAAACAGAGATAACATTCTCAAAATAACATGGACAAATGCCAAAGCAACTAGCAATTGTTCAAAACAGAATGTCGTTTGAAAAAATGTCATGAAATTAGCCAAATAACAGAAGAAACTGTAGTATACACGGTTGTAAAATTATTTTCTACTAACTAGTAAAGTTACAATACCATCTGACCTGTTGAACATTTACTATGTAATGAAATTCTTAAAATATGATGTCCTTGACTGTTTTGGGAATTGCGTAGACCACTTTGCATATGATGACTTACACAATGAAATAATGCTGACGTGTTTTGGAGAGGGCAACCATTAGACTGAGAATTGTCTAATTCGTTTAGATAAGCAAATTCAATTTATTTGGAAAATGTGCTAAATCTATGCTGAATGTGTCAACTGAAGGGTATTTGTACATATCCATCTGCAGAGATGTACTAAACATTTGAGACATGTACAAAGCATTTGATATCTGATGAAAGCAATGAGAAATGCCATTCTGTTGTGGGAAATTGAAAGTTGGTTTGAGGATTTGTCCGTGTTGTTTTGAAAATGTGATCTCAGTTTCGAGAAATTAGCCAAACCAATCAAGAAAAACTGTAACGTGTGAATCTCCCATGCCATGTGACCATAACGACTCATGTGAATGCAACCTGGCAATTGTTAGATGGATAAATACCAGTGCATGTGGACTACTGCTTCACTTCCCTCAAGAATTTTGTGGTGAAAGAAGCTCCTCTCCAAGGAACGAAGATGCAGAGATACAGCACTCAACAGGCATTGGAAATGATCCACACACACACACACACACACACACACACACACACACACACACACACACACACACACACACACACACACACACACACACACACACTCACACACACACACACTCTGTGTCTCAAGTGACAGCTGTGAGGTGCTAACAGCCACATTTCCACAACAAAAGGAGTGTCCGCAGGGGGTCCAAAGGGTCAAATGACCCTCTTGTGGGGCTTTTAGGTAAAAAGGTCAATTGACCCCTCCGTGGTAGTTCTAGTGTTAAGCTGACTGCACGCGCGTCTGTTCAGGCAGGCTTGGGCCAGGGCGACCGCTTGACAGAGAGCGCGCTTTTCGATGATTCAGTAAATATCCCCCTGATTAGTTTTTGAAAGTTGGGATCAGAGGTTGCGCTAGACTTTTTCACAGTCCGTCATTTTGACGGTCAGGGTCGAAAAAAATCCGTCATCGCCTATTTTTTTAAATTCGCCACCTAGTTTCTCAATGTGGGGGGTCGTCACCCCGCACAGAGAACAACACATGCGCAATTGCGGCCAATTGAGAGTAAACCGCTGTGAATACACCAGTGTTAATTTCGTCAACCATGACGATGACGAAAATATTTCGTCAACGCCCCTTTTTCCCTTGACGATGACGAGACGATGACGCACTAAAAATTGCCTCAAGCAAATCAAAATATGACGAAAATAAAAAAAATATTTTCGTCAAGGAGACTAAGACGAGACGAAATTGACAAGCCATGGACGAATGGACATTAAAAATATATAATTATATATATATATATATATTATAATTAATTTGTAATTTGTAGTTGTAATATAGGCCTAAGTGTCTTGAACTTCATAGGTGATTGCGCGCTCACGCTGTGTTGCCTCGCTTGTATCTGCTGGCAGCCAATGCATGGCGCGGCTCAGTCAGTAGTTCTGTAGCCTAGTAGTTCAGTGAGTCCATTTAAGTTGAGTTTAGGTCCTAAAACATTCCCAGAGAAAGAGAAAAAATAGCCGACGTTGAGAGAAGTGTTCATTTTGAAACATGTTCAACAACCCTCTTATCCATGACGAAGACATGTGTTTCTGCAGTAGGTAATGACAGTCGCGCCAATCCTCCTCTGATACTGTCATTCTAAACCTCCTCGAGCTTCCACTATTCTCCTTTTCACTTAGGCTGTCTTAGCCCGGCGTTCGTTGTCTGTTCTTTTTTTGTAATGTTTGCTATTTTTGTTGTTTAACTATATGAGTAGGCAGCAAGCAAATCATGAAGGTCGGATTTGTAAATGTATTTAAATCAGTCACCGCGGTAGCGCGCCAGCAGGGGGAAAGTTGGCCTGTCTAAAGTAACAGAGGCACGGCTACGTAGTCTAGTTTTGAAAAGAATCAATGGATGGGCGATTGCTAAGGAGTTTTAAGCTGTTGAGATTTGAAACTTGTTCTCGGCGAGAGCAACGCTAAAAGACCCAAGGAAGTCGATAGCATTTCCGTGCGTCTTCAGCGTCTTCCTAAGTTCCAAAATCTCTTTCCAGGTCATGCTTATCGAGCCTCGACACCCCCGACAAACAAAACAGCATTAGTGTTTAAATATTTGTATGTGCGTGTCCTTTCTATCGTCCAGTATGCATACCCCTTTTGCAGGGCATACGAAGTGTGCTCGCGCAATCTATTTAAGCCTATTCCACACATGCCGCACGAGTCATTATCGTTCTCTGCTCGCATTGCCAATTGAAAACAAAAACCGCTAACTTGCATAGTCTAACATCAGCAGTATTTTATCTGAGTCGTGGTCATCGGGAAGTATCAGGGAGACTTCTTCAACTTCATGCAGACTTGGGATGTCTGGTCTTCCCGCGGTCAGGTGAAGAAGAGCATGTAGCTTCCTCCGTGATCAAACTCAAAATGAAATATAATATGCAGCAGCTTCTAATGCACGAGAGAGAGAGAGAGAGAGAGAGAGAGAGAGAGAGAGAGAGAGCGCAGCCTGCACCTGGATGTGTGTGTGTGTGTGTGTGTGATGCTCTTTTGCTCTATGATGTTGAAATTGCTGATTTGGGTTTTGGTGGAAAATGACCAAGTAACAAGGTGAATATTTGCTGCAATAGGCAATATTAGTAATACTTTGTGAAATAACAATAGCCATTGTAGGTTATTTATTTTACACAATATTGACTAAAATGACTAAAATTTGAAATGTTGACTAAAATGACTAAAATTTGACTATGACTAAAATTGATTTTCATCATTTTGACTAAGACTAAGACTAAATTGGGAAGGCAATGACTAAAATATGACTAAGACTAAAATTGATTTTCGTCATTGTGACTAAGACTAAGACTAAATCAAAAAAAGCTGACGAAATTAACACTGGAATACACCCCCTTTCACTCGACATTCATTCTCCAACTTCGAGGATGGAGTCAATTTTGCTGTCCACTTTCTCTCTCTGCCTCGATCATCGCGCTGTTTAAAAAGCTGCAGATATCTCTCATGGCGCGCGTCTGATTCAGTGTTCAGCGCTATGGTCACCATTACATTACATTACATTACATTGCATTTGGCAGACGCTTTATAACCAAAGCGACTTTCAAAAGAGGACACATTCAAGCCAACATCACAAGCAAATACAAAGTGCACAGGAGATACAGGGATTAAAGTTTTCCGTCGCTATGACGGATTTCCGTCAACTGGATTTTCGTTTGGACTGATTTCCGTCCTTGTAATTCATGTCAATTAATTTACAATTTTTACTTTCCAACTGAACTCAAATCGAGAGCACTCCTGGTCATGAGAAGGGAAGGAAAGGTGTGTTTGGTGTACGGATTTAGTTATACACGCCACCACCGGTGGTGTCATACAACAGATTCACTCAGTAGTTTTGAGCCATCGTCTTCCGTGTTCCAAAAAAAAAAAAAAAGTACACGAGCGGTCAACAAATCAGTTGCGGCGCAGCGCGAGAGATTAAAAAAACAAATAGCCAACATTGTTGCTGATGGCAGAAAAGAAAATAAGTGTAATACTATGTCTTTAAAGTGCAATGACCATCATTAAACGAGTTGGACTGATATTCCAATATGGGCTTTTAAGCATTGTGACTTTTACTAACATTATTCATAGCCCCAATGGGACGGCTATCATTGGCAGCTAGCTAGGATAGGCCTATACCATGCGTATGCGTTTCATCCTCAAAGTTTAGCGCGTTTGACTGGCTACGTGTAGAACTAGCTCTAGTTGTCTTTCTGACAATTTACAGTCTCACCTGTAATCATAGCATATTAACTTTGTTGTTGCCGATATATATTTAAGAAACAAGTTAAAAATGGGTTGCATTTTACAGGGGTCACGGAGGCTATCCGAGCCAATATTTTATGTTTTGTTCTGGGAAGCAGTGTTCTGATGGGTGGACTCATGGTCAATAAATGCCGTTTCGGTGTTTGTTTCACTTTCAAGGCTTGTTGTAGGCTACTGTGTGATGCTGTTTTTGCTAACTGGAATAGTGTGCAGCAACAGTTGTGTGTGTGCTTGTTTTTGAGTGGCTCAACGTCTGTGCCCATCTTCTCGGACTATGCGCTTCGTTTGAGTTCAGTTATTTGCGCACTCAAGACTGATGGGTGATTTGCCTTGATTCGAGTGGAAAGTTACGCGACAAGCTTGGGAAAGTGTGTTATTTTCGATAGACATATGTCTGTGACTGTACCATGTCTGCTTGTGTCGTGTCAGCTTGTAGAAGAGAACACGGGTGCGTGTAGGAATCGGGGACGTTTTTTAAATCAATGGTAAGCGTGTGCCTGTCACCGCACATCGAGAAGCAAAAAAGTACCGGTAGCCATAGGTTTTCAAAACGGTAGAACACAAGAGGTAGACTACCACACCCTGTTTGTAAACGTCAACGTCAAGTTATTTGTAACAGGATGAATAGTGAAAAACATACGAAATAACCAACAACTAGTTTTCTCCCTCTGATTGCTATGACCAGTGCATTATTTTTTAAATGTCAGAAATACTGCAAGCAATGCGCACCAGTGCTTTCACCAGAACAGTGTTTGCCCATTCTGATGGGAAAGACAAAATATAGCCTACTACTACTACTACAAAAAAAACATATTGGGATCATTGTGTCAACGCATTGCAATTCCAAGTCAATAACTCTGTGATATCAGCTAGACCATTTTGAAGCAACACTCATTGTGAATCCATTCTGCATAATGTTGTGAACAATTCATAAACAATGGGTAGAAATAAGAGGAAATAACCAAAACATGCCCCAAATTGCAGTTCAATGTTTGCAGTCTGATATATCCATTATCCCTCCATTCTCGGCCAGTTCTAGTCAATCTGGTGGCCTAGGCCTGCCCCCTTTCCCTCTTTCCTTTTTCTTGTATTTAGAAATTGGCATCTGTAAACATAGCATTGTAGGCCTACATCTGATTGAGCACATCTGATCTAGTACCTACAGGTACATTCATAATGAGTGTGTATATAGGCCTACTGAGTCTATAATGAATATTCATTGTTAATGTGAAGTGTAAAGTTTTATGTTGGTTGAAGTTCTGATTTTGTGGCACTTTTTGGTATTACTGGCGCCCTCAAGACATAGGCCTATTCTGCTCTAGGCGACTGCCCTGTCTGCCTATGCCTAGTGCTGGCTCTGGCACCATTCCTTTCATAAAAGCAGTGTATGTTTCGTTATAATGGCAGAGCCTGGCTACATTGGTTTTCGTTGGGTTACGGAGTGATACTCGATCAGGTGCCTAACCGGTAAAAAAGTTCAGTCAGATGACTTTTTTTTTGCTTTAATCCCTGGATATATACAGAACAACAAGTGCAGTTGCAGAGGGGTTAGTTAGTTTTTTTTTGTTTTTGTTTTTTTGTTTTGTTTATAATAACGAGTACACACACACAAACTAAACTAGGCTAAACATCATGTCATGAGTCTGCCCTGGGGCAAGGCCAGCTTAAGCACTAGTAGATTCTCTCGAAAGAGGAAGGTCTTTATTTGTTTCTTGAAGGCAGCAAGAGATGTGCTTAGTCTTGCTGCCTCTGGGAGACCGTTCCATCACTTGGGTACCACAACGGAGAACAATCTTGACTGGGAGTACCTAGAGCGACTGGATGGCAGAGCCAGACGGCTTGTGCTGGATGAGCGCAGATCTCTTCCAGTAACATAGGGCGTTAGTAGGTCCTTCAGATAAGCTGGGGCCGTTCCTGTGATGGTTTTGTATGCAAGGGTCAATGCCTTGTGCTTGATCCGGGCGGCGATCGGTAACCAGTGCAACTCAATAAATAGAGGAGTAACATGGGTCCTTTTGGGTTGATTGAATATCAACCGTGCCGCCGCATTCTGGATCATCTGCAGAGGTTTTAGCGCACAAGCAGGTAGGCCTGTCATGAGTGAGTTGCAGTAGTCAACGTGGGACAGGACAGTGGCCTGCACCAGTCGTTGTGTAGAATATTGTGTCAGCACAGGTCTGATATTCCGTACGTTGGACATCTGGAATCGACAGGTCCGGGTGACTGAGTTGATGTAGTTGGTGCATGACAGCTCATCATCAATCATGACGCCAAGGTTTTTGGCGACTTTGTTTGGGGTCACGATGGTGGAGCCTATCTTGAGGTTGATGTTGTGACTGAGCGACTCTTTAGCTGGGATCACCAGGAGCTCTGTCTTGGCCAGGTTCAGCTGTAGGTGGTGGTCCTTCATCCATGTTGACAAATCGGTGAGGCAGGCAGCGATGCGTTCCGAAACCGTGGTGTCATCTGGACGGAACGACAGGTACATCTGGGTGTCATCAGCATAGCAGTGGTAGGAGAGCTCATGTGTTTGAATGACACGTCCCAGGGAGGAGGTGTATATTGCAAACAGAAGGGATCCCAGCACTGATCCTTGGGGTACCCCTGTGGAGAGGGTGTGAGTCGTAGACAGTTTCCCTTGCCATGACACACTGAAGGTGCGTCCAGAGAGGTAGGAGTTGAACCATGAATGGACAACGCCTGTGATTCCCATGGCTGTGAGTATCCTCAGGAGGATCTTGTGGTTGACTGTGTCAAAGGCTGCAGACAGGTCTAGTAGGATGAGGACCGAGGATAGTCCTTCCGTTCTTGCAGTCCTTAGAGCTTCAGTCACTGAGAGTAACGCAGTTTCAGTTGAATGTCCGCTTCTGAAACCAGATTGTTTTGGGTCCAGTAATCCGTTCTGGTTTAGGAAGTTGGTGACCTGCTTTGCAACTGCCCTTTCTAGCGTCTTGGATAGGAAGGGAAGCAGTGAGACAGGTCTGTAGTTTTCGACATGAGCAGGGTTCAGTGTAGGCTTCTTCAGTAGTGGTGTCACCCTTGCTTGTTTGAAGGCGGAGGGGACCGTGCCGGAGGAGAGTGAGGAGTTCATGATGGATGTGATTGCTGGGACCACTGTTTGGGCAATGTCTTGAAGAAGGTTCGTGGGCACTGGGTCTAGTAGGCAGGTAGTGGGACGGCTTCTTGTGATGAGTTTGGAAACGTCTTCTTCAGAGAGCAGAGTGAATTCTTTAAGTGTTGCAGGAGTCGGCGTGTTTCCCACGGGGGTGTCTTCTGGGTGGGAGGTCGGCTCACAGAATTGCTTGCTAATATTTGCCGTCTTTTCCGTGAAGAAGGTGGCAAAATTGTCTGGTTTCAGGTCTGTGGGCGCAGGAGGGGGGGGAGGGTTGAGCAGTGACTTGAATGTAGAAAACAACTTACGTGGGTCTGTAGTGTTGCTGATCTTGTCGTTGTAGTAGGTGGTCTTGGCAGCCGTTACAGAGGCGGAGAAGGAGGCTAGTAGAGATCTAAGTTTTTCGAGGTCAGATGGGTTGCGGGTTTTGCGCCATTTCCTCTCTGTTGCTCTGAGGGTGGTACGTAGAGCCCGGATGGTCTCTGTCAGCCATGGTCACCACAAGCACTTTTTTAAAAAGACGCGTGCGGGGCTTTATCCAACAGCTGTCAGTCACTCGATTTGCTCTGATTAATGCACCGATTGTAATACAAAGGCGCAGTGTTAAATAATATTCGCGTTGGACTTCACATGCACGATGGAAAGGAAAGCCGTCTTGAAGCAGAAAGGTGTAGCCCAGACAGTAGATAAAGGCACTGAAGCCTACAACAGGAAGACGACCAGATTTCGCAAAACTTTGTTGAAAAATGTCAGCGACGGTAAAGGGAACCTCTCCATACGTAGCCCCATCGGCTTATATGTTGCCTCTGGGAGCGCGGTAAAGTTGTCTGAATAAAAAATATATCGCCTACCTATAAAGGGTGAACCAGCTATCGAAATGAGAGGAGGTTAGCCGTTTCTGGCAACGTTTGCCAAGTTGTAAGTTGTGTGGCCTGATAATATTTAGGCTCTTGAATATCCTTCGTTTTTATTATTTAGTTAATGTCTTGAAGCCGTTTTAGACCTGCGTTGCCTTTGAGTGAAGGTTCTGGCTAGCAAACGTGCTATTCGCATATTTGTTTATGTTTCAAGCGAGGAGTTATGAAAGAATGCTTCTATGAAGGGCGATAGAGGGACAACTTCGTCATTGGCAGAAAATCAGATAGTCGGTAAATGTAGGCCTAGGTCTACACATAGTTCTGAATCTTAAAGTCGAAGTCACACGTGTATGGTGGCAACGTCTTAGTTATTTTAATTCATTATTTTGAGCAAGTGCAGAGGCGCGCGCTCTGCTGCAGCCAGCCGCACAGCCCAGCTGCGGCGCATGGTATGACAAGCAAGGAGAGAGGGAGAAAGGCAAACGATAGTAGCATGAAATTATCTGCGCTGATAACTATGCCTAATTGAAATGCATATTTGCTCTACTCGATAGGGGTGTACTTAAACTTGTGATTTATTTATCATCACCCTGAATATTGATCCGTCAAAATGACGGACAGGCTTCAGAATTTTCCGTCATCCTTCAAAAAAAATCCGTCAATGACGGACATTTGTCGGTTAACGCGACCTCTGGTTGGGATGTCTGTAGGCCAAACATCCACGAAGACACCTGAAAACGCCTAAATGCCTGCAAAGCGCTGTTCTCTCAGAAAAGAGTGTGCACCTGTCGCCTACTCTGTCTACTTCCCACAGCGACATTTAAAAGTCTCCCATGAAATCCAACATCCAACATATGAGAAGTGTAGGCAAGATGACAACTCGCGCATTGAGCGCGGAATTGGCTTCATCGATTAGATATCACAGGCACGCGAGCGAGGGGAGCGTGAAGACTGTGTTTCTGTTTAACCTGACTGCACGGTCGTCTCTTCTCAATGGGTCTGCGTCTGTTCAGGCAGGCTTGGGTCAGGGCGACCGCTTGACAGAGAGCGCGCTTTTCAGTTTGTTCAGTAAATATCTCCTTGATTAGTTTTTGAAAGTTGGGATGTAACATCCACGAAGACAATATCCACCTGAAAACGCCAAATGCCTGCAAACCGCAGTTCTATCAGAAAACAGTGTCCACCTGTCGCTTATCCTATGCTATACTCAGGGCCGCTGACAGGTTTGGCTGGGCCCGGGACAAAAAAATATCAATGGGCCCCCCTTCCTCCTACCCCACCCACCACAAACAAAAACAAAAAAAAACCCAACCACCAAACCACCATTTTTTTCAAGAGAGACCAGGTGGCCAGACTACACTTTCGGCCTGAAAGCGCACCACTCTCACGTGATATGCTATGTATTATTAGGCCTACACATTATAAAAGAAATGGCATTGGTATCAAAGTAGCCTCACAAATCAATGACGCATAAAATAATTCCATAGTAAATGATCTATCCATCCAACTATTCATGCAATTTTGCCAACATTTATTTAGAAATGAAACAAAATCAATAGGATTCACATCATTAATAACACAAGTGTACGTGTAATTTACTTTAGCAATTTGAGGGCTTGCACATCAAAACGTACCTGACTGAATCAGCTCTAAGTTTGCTAAACTGACTTCAAGTGACGTGTGATGACAGTGAACAAGTGAGCAGCACACCAAACGCGTTAGTGGATCTTGTGCTGTGCTCCCTCATCAAAATCTTCCCACAGCAGTAATAGCCAAACACAGGAACAAGTCAAGTTGCAGAAATGTATATGCAGCAAGGATCTACACTGTTTCACCCCACAAAGTTAACAGGTTGATAAAGTGTTAGCATTTGCGCTAAGCGGGATTTATACGCGCTAAGCGAAATAGCGTTGCATAGCGCTGTTCTAAAAGTTCTCCCTTGCCCTCTCCCTGCGCGCGACGCAACTTCTCATCATGTTATGACTGTGTGCATATTCCTAGCTAAGGTCACAGATGGTCAGATTTGAAACACAATTTTACTAAGCTGTGGTTATAAAATGATGCAACTGTGTGACTGATCATGTTTTAAACATGAATGCTGCGGTGCAGTGCGTGTCTGTCTGTATGAAGGGAAACTTTTGCTTTGTTTGTGTCCTCTGCTATTGTTAGTACCTGCATCTGAAGAACTTTTTACTGAAATCCTGAGGCTTCTGGTGTCTTCCTCTATTTTTCTCCTATCCTTCATTATCTGCCCTCCTGGTTTGAACGACTGCTTCTTCAGACACCTTGGCATTGGCAAATTGGCACGAGCCAGTTTAAGTTGAAGCCGTTTTTTTTCTTTCTCGTAATGACCGACCAAACCATTTGTGCACTGGGGGTGGGGGAGGTCGGGGTTCTTGATCTTTTTTTAAGGGCAGGAAAGGCAAAATATCTGCATCGTTTATTTAATGTAAATATAGCACAGTCTCCCTCTCTCAAAAAAACATCTTATTTTGAAATTAAATAGAACCATTAATCACAAACTCAATGAGGGCCCAGTTCTGGGCCCCCCTATCCCAGGGCCCGGGACAAAAAGCCCTTTTGTCCCCCCCTGTCGGCGGGACTGGCTACTCTGTCTACTTCCCACAGCAGCATTAAAAGTCCTCCATGAAATCCCAAACTAACGTCACTTCAAATAGGTGACGGCAAGCATGCACACATGAAATAACACTTCAGTGAGAGGGGGGAAATCACTCTGCTCTCATATTTAGGCTAAGTGAAAATGGGATTACAGAAAATTTTAGTTTGTTCAATTTTTGCATGAAAAGTTTCAAATATTCATTGAAATCTGTCCATAAAGGGTTGTAGCCCAAGATTGCCTGTTTTTTTGTTTGCAATTATGTGTTTTATGGAAAATCGTGATTTAAAAAAAATCGAAATATAGACTTTATGTTCAAAAAAATGTGATACTGTATGAAATTTGCCGATGGGCCCCCTAGCTAAATTCGCCTTATGCCCCCAAATTGCTAAGTCCGCCACTGAATGTTGTGTTTAGTCAGGTTGAGCTTTTCCGTCTGTAGAATGTTTAACAGTAACGACAGCAACTGTGTAATCTTGGAACTGAAATACATAAAGTTGTTTGTCACACAAATGATGATGAGTGGTGAATCTCTACTTAAATTTGGCTCCTACATAAATACTGTGTTGCTATCTCTCCTCCTTGTGTAGGTTGTTGTCTGATGAAGCAGAGAGAGCCTGTGAGTATCTGACGTCAGTTCTGGGTGGAAACTCCTTACTCCTGACAAAGCTGGAACTGAGTGGAAAGATACGAGAAGACTCAGAAGTGAAGCAGCTCTGTGCTCTACTGGAGGATTCAATCTGCAGAATCAATAAACTCTGGTTAGTGATTTAATGTGTTTTTTCTGTTTATTTATGAAGTAGTGTGGGTTTTTTTTTCATAAATGTCAGACAGGCACTTTTGATCCGGTGAGGTTTCTGCAGATTTATTACTGCTCCGAATGGAACAGGTGACGTTTTCTGCTAGGGACAGCTCTGTGTTCATGTTGCCCCTGGTAGAGAAAGCCCACTGACCTGTGGCATCGTTTAGCTTTTTATAGCCCTTGGCTCAGCCAGGGCCAGATTCTTTACACATGTTAATTAGCCCAGCTGACAGGCCCTTACACTCAAGCACTTATTACAATACTTACACACTGGAAATATATATATATAGTCACATATATACACCCATTTTCCTGCATATACATGTACATGTAAGAATCTCCATAAGAATCATATAAGAATACACATTTTACCACATAACTTCCCCCATTTGAGTTTAAAAAGACTCACAGAGGGTTACAATGGCACAGTGGTGAAATTGAGATGGACGTCTGTCCAAAACTTTAAGAGCTTGTTTGTAAAGTGATGCGATGGATTTCATGGTAGTCTTGTTAGCCTGAGACCAGCTTGACATACAATAGTGTAAATGAGACATTATCATGGCATTTACATAGGTCTTAGCAGCATCAATAGTTAAAGAATTGTGAATATGTCTAAAATTTGCTATGCTATATTTCACAGTGTTGCCCAGTTTTTTAATGTGTTTCTTAAAAGTTAATGTAGAATCCAAGGTCACTCCTAAGTATTTAAACTCGTCAACATTTTTCACTGGTTTTCTATTTATATATACGTTTGGTACAGGATTTAGTTTATATCTAAACACTTAGTGGTTTCTTTTGCCTTAAGACATGTAAAAGTTTTTATCTTTTACCTGACATGTTTCGACGGTGTTACTTCCATCTTCATCAGAGGGTCACTGTGATGTTGATGAGTGACGTGCTTTAAAAACAGCTGATGTTGTTGTGGAGGTGTGACCTCCCTGTCAATAATGACAGGTTGGTCACACCTCCTGCTGTTAGAGTTGTCCTCTTAGGATGGTGGTCCAGGTGTGTGAGAGCATGTATGCCCCCTCATCCCTGGTCATGATGCTTGGGCTACGCTTTCTGATCTCCATAGACTCCTTAATCCAGCGGTGGTATCTGTTGTTCTCTTGCTGTATGACTTTTGCCTTGTCCCAGTCCATGATGTGATTTTCCCCAGCATCACATGACATCAAAACAAAGAAGCACATGGCTGTCAAAACAAACATGGCAAGGATGCAAGAGTGACCCCTAGTGGCCAAGACAAGTCACATCTGTATACACAGCAATTCTTAACCCAGCAATCCCCCATGAAAATGTGCATTACATTAAGGCAGGGGTGGGGAACCTATGTCTAGAGGGCCGTTTGCATTCCCTGAGGCCGTTTTATCCGGCCCCCGATATAAGTATAATGTTATTCAGCTTCACATGAAATATGACATATTTTGTAAAGGAATGTTAGAAAATGCATTTGCAATACAATTAAGTCAATTGTGTGTGCGTGTGTGTGTGTGTGTGTGTGTGTGTGTGTGTGTGTGTGTGTGTGTGTGTGTGTGTGTGTGTGTGCGTGTGCGTGTGTGTGTGTTTGATGAACCCGTGCCTTTCATAGCGTCTATGTTATACAGCATGTGTAGCAGTACCCCCCCCCCCCTCTCTCTCTTCAGGCTTGAGTTCTGAAGTCTAACAAAATATATATATACAGTGCCCTCCATAATTATTGACACCCCTGGTTGAGATGTGTTTTTTAGCTTCCAATTATTTTATTTTTTTTCTAAATAATATGGGACCTTAATGGAAAAAAAGAGAAAATCCAACCTTCAATACAAGTGCATTTATTCAGTGGGGAAAAAATCCCACATAAAGAAATAATTATTTGACATCAAATAATGTGTGTCACAATTATTAGCACCCCTGGTGTTCATATTTTGTACAACCCCCTTTTGCCAACAAAACAGCACCTAATCTTCTCCTATAATGTTTCACAAGATGGGAAAAGACAGAAAGAGGGATCTTCAGCCATTCCTCTTTGCAGAATCTCTCTAAATCATCCAGAGACCTGGGTCCTCTCCTCTGTACTCTCCTCTTCAGCTCACCCCACAGGTTCTCAATGGGGTTGAGGTCAGGGGACTGAGATGGCCATGGGAGGAGCTTGATTTTGTGTCTGGTGAACCATTTTTGTGGTTTTGGCCATATGTTTAGGGTCATTGTCTTGCTGAAAGACCCAGTGACGACCCAGCTTCAGCTTTCGGGCAGAGGGCAACAGATTTTGATTTAAAATGTCCTGGTATTTCAAAGCATTCATGATGCCATGCACCCTAACAAGGTTCCCAGGGCCTTTGGAAGCGAAACAGCCCCACAGCATCACTGACCCACCCCCATACTTCACAGTGGGTATGAGGTGCTTTTCAGCATGCGCATCTTTCGTGGTACGCCAGACCCACTTAGAGTGTTTGTTGCCAAAAAGCTCAATCTTGGTCTCATCTGACCAAAGCACACGGTGCCAGTTGAAGCCCCAATACCGCTTGGCGAACTCCAGACGCTTGCGTTTATGATTGTGAGTGAGGAAAGGTTTTCTCCGTGCATGCCTCCCAAACAGCTTGTTGGCGTGTAGACAGCGCCTGATGCTTGATTTGGAGACTTTGTGACCCCAGGATGCTACCATTTGTTGTAATTCTGTAACAGTGAGCTTTGGAGATCTTTTGATTTCTCTTACCATCCTCCTCACTGTGCGTGGTGGCAAAATAAACTTGGGTCCTCGTCCAGGCTTGTTTACCACTGTTCCAGTTGTTTTGAACTTCTTAATTATTCCTCTCACAGTGGATATGGGCAGCTGCAGTTGAGTGGCAATCTTCTTGTAGCCTCTGCCTGACCTGTGAGGGTCGACGCTCATCTGCCTCACTTGTATGCTGTGTTCCTTTGTCTTTCCCATGTTTAAGAGTGGATAAGAGAAATGGCCTCGGTGTCACATCATATTTATACCCCAGGGAAACAGGAAGTGATGAATTACTAATTAAATGTTCCTACATACTCTGGTAAACTTTGTAAACTACTGTAGAAATGACAGAAATGCTTCAATTATATTTATTTCCTGGGAATTGTTAAGGGTGCCAATAATTGTGGAACAGGTGATTTAATGAAAAATAATTATTTTTTAGTCAGGGATTTTTTTATTTCCTTACAATTCATTTGAGTTGAAGGCTACATTTTCCTACAATTTTCAGTGTGACAGTATTCTTCTGCAATAAACACTGAATTTATTTTAAGGCTTTTAACACATCTCAACCAGGGGTGCCAATAATTATGGAGGGCACTGTATATATTTCATCTCCCCAGCTTGTCAGGCTGTGGTGTAACAGGAGAAGGATATGCTGCTCTGGCCTCAGCTCTCAAATCAAACCCTTCACACCTGGAGGAGCTGGACCTGAGAGGAAACGACCCTGGAGATTCTGGAGTGGAGCTCCTTATGGCAGCACTGACCAATCAGAAGTGCAAACTCAGGTGAGAGAGTGGCGTTGGGTTAAAATTCAGTGTGATATGAACATGTTTTCCAGTGTACAGCATAAGAAAAATCAAACATAATGTATGATGGAGTGAGGGATAGGTCTGTTATTTTGGGCATTTTAAACATTTCAGAGGGATACAATACAACCAAGAGAAGGCCCATTTACATTACATTTAAGGCGGGATATGGTGAATAGGCTAAAAAAATTAACTTGGAGATATCACCATGAAACTTTTCCAGTTGATTACATATACAAACAGGATAAAAAATGTATTGGAAGTTTTTTGGAATCTAATATTTAAATATGCTAATTAGGCCATGATTAACTCATTGGCTGCCTTAGCCGTCGAATGACGTAATTTCGAATAGTGACGCCCCCTGCCTTCGACGACGTTCGCCGATAATTGCGTTTTTTTACAGCCACGCCTTGAGGACGGTCTGACCTATGTTGTGTATTAATTTCACGCCTCTAGTCATGTTCTAACTGTTCCTGTAGGTGGCAGAAGTGTCCTTAGGAACAGTCAGGGCAGGGCATTAGCTCACATCAAGAGGAAATGTCAAGACAAAAACATCCCTTTTTACTATTATAATCTCAAAAGTAGCATAGCAAAATCATTTTTGAAAGTAAAGCACCTGTGACAGTAGTCTACTTTCTTGCCCTCTGATTTTAACACAGGTATTCTACTGATTTTAGTGTCACAGCCTGACAAAAAAAAACTTCCTCTCATGACCAAAATACACCCCCCTGTTGCCATCTAGCTAGTAGGAATTGTAACTAGCTTGCCCAAAATACACCATGTTCAACCAGAGATGATCTGTGTGGCAACTGTTTCATTTTGGATAATGTGATCAGCCTACACAACATCAGGATAATGCCTACAAAAGATCATCTAACAGGAACATGCACGGGACTAGTGGTCACCTCAGTTGGGAATGTTTGGCTATTGTTTGCTACGCTAGCTAGCTAGCACGAAATCGCTAACAACTTACAACTAAGCCTAAATAAAGGAGCCTTGGTAAGTCAACTATTTTTACTCATTCTACAGTTGCAGTTATGGATCTGTATAGTATGATCAGCTTACTGTATCATCAAAAAGACAGGGGGGTTGCAGATTCTTGGAACAGAGCAGGCTAGCCTTTGTGTCTGGTCAGATACATTCAGCTCACATGAGAAAGCATTGCACTTAGCCTCAGACCAGCTAGCCTTCCCCACTCCAATCGGCTTGTGAAATGTTGGATATGTGATCAGTACTTTATCAAAAGAAAATTCATTGAACAATATATGACAAGATCACTATAGCAGAAACATGATGACAGTAATCATCAATCTGCAAATTGTCCGCTCTGCCAAAGAAGCAGCAGTAAGCTAAGTTGTGCTGCCTGCCTGCCTGTTCACAGGTACATGAGGGAAGTTAGGGAACAAATCAGCTGTGATTTGTTCCCCAACGAGAGGACGACAGGCTAAACAGAGGGACAGTATTTCTGTGAGTTTAGTATTTCACATGAGTTACATGCACCTGTTGTCATGATCCATTGTGCGCGCCAGCAACAAACCAAAACACTCTTGTTAGCCCATCCCCATTATATTTCAGTACATTATTAGGTTGAAAAGACCATACAAACGATCTTTTGTTCTGGCTACAGATGACAGGAGACTCTGTAATAGCATCTGATAGGTTTGGAGTTGTTAGGACGGTTTCATTGTGAGCAAAAACACTTGCAATTATAGGTCAACTTCAAATGGCGTTTTCTCAGCTTTTTGGCTAGAAAGCAGCATTTTGGCGAATTCCACTTATTTTCAACAGATGATTATGAAAGAACGGAAAGGGGTAGAGAGACACCGTTTTTTTCTGATGACAGATGAGCGTCTAATCTGTGTTTTGATAGGTATGGTGTTGACATAGACACAGAACTCAATTTTCTGTGAGCCTCCAAAAAACACCCAAAATGCTGAAAAATCTCTGGCACTCTGGGTTACTCTTTTATGAAAATGGCTGGCAGCCAATGAGTTAATGAAATATGCGCTAATTTGCATATATTTCAAAAGCCTAAAACTTGACATGTTGAAGAGCTAGACTCAAAATTCTTTTTTCATTGTGTTATTACAGCAATTTAAAAGATCTTGTCACAGGGGTTTATGGATATCTCCTTTTGTTTTGCAGAAAATCTGAAAATGCTGCTATTAGCCCTGAAAATGTGATTTTTCGCCTCATTTTAAGAGGAAAAGTCCTATAAATCAGGATTAAAATAATATAATAACAGTTTGGTGTATGTAAGTCATACAGAAGTGGAGTTTTAGGCCTTTGAGTGTGAGGAAAACCTCATTTTGAGAAAATGGCCGTTAAAGATTTGTATGGCAAAAATCCATAGATTTCTGGTAAAAGCCACAACGTACATACAAAAATGGCATTAGGATGAATGTAGGATGAATATATGCATGTATTACACTAAAACTGATTACTCTATTACATTTAAAACAGGTGAATATTTTTATTTTATCATTAATGGTATCAACATGGCATGTACAGTGCCATCATCAGTGATCTGGCTTTCGAGGTTGCAATCCTGTACCCCCTATTTCTTCCAGCCATTCACTACACCAATTTTGGAGTGAAATCACCTATTTCTAGGCCATATTTGTGCACTTGAAGCATACTATTTCACTTACCAACTGGTTAAGTGAATGGCTGGTACTCCAATTTGCATATAGCCTACCAATATGTTAGAATAGGCCCTAACAGGCCTCAGAAACTGCCAGGTTAAAAATCACAAACTGTGGAGTAGGTCCATGGATGTTATAGCATCAGAGGTTCATTTTGACCTCTCTAAACATGTATTACTGGCCATAATATAGGCACAACTATAGGCCTATCGTTAAAATAGCCGCACAGTCTGGTATAGGCCTACTGATTTGTGACAGCAAGGAGTTATAAACTATGTTTATTTTTAATCATGATTAGACCTATGGTTTTAGTAGGCCTATAGGTAGGGTGACCAGACGTCCCGGTTTGACCGGGACAGTCCCGGTTTGGAGTTGTGTGTCCCAGGTCCCGAGCGAACCCTCTCGGGACACAAATATGTCCCGGTTTTGGCCAACCACTACATTGCGCCATGTCTATCATGTTAAATATATGGAAAAGATTACATGTTTACCTGCCACAATTAATGGCAGCCAGCGCTTGTATAGAAAGTCTAAAGGAGTCAGTTGCGATTTGTCATTCCTCCCTCTAAAATTGATTAGAATGCAGGAAATTGCATCTAAAAAATACAAATTTTCCTGGGGGAGGACCCCCAGACCCGCCCGCCAAATATTGTCCTTCTGTCAGGCACAAAGTGTCCCGGTTTCAGACTACAAAAATCTGGTCACCCTACCTATAGGCCTAATTATTATTTAGTTTTTGGTTGTGTTAAGGTTATGCTTCGGCCTATGGACAAACAGAATGTTTCCTGCTAGGCTACCCTTAAAGGATTATTTTAACCCTATTCAGACTGGGCTTTTTAGGCAGTCTTGGGCCTGGGGGGGGGGGGCTCTTTTGACCCCGCCCTCATAACTCATGAAAGGAATATGGTATTACCAACAAACTTTGGGGAGATGATCTACATGTGGCCATCTATGAATGATATATTTTTTGTGTCATTATCTGGTATTATGACGTCATTATGACATCATCTGATTATAATGCCCCAAATCTCGCCATAATGCATTTTCCATAAAATTTAGGTAATGCACTTAAATTTTAATGATTATATCCTTCAGACCACTTTAATGCTCACAGAGTTGTCTGATGCTAATGTAAATAACAAAGAAATATGAAAAAGGAACAATAATGAGACTTAGATTAGTGATTTTTGGTCAGACATACCTGTCAGAAAACCGTTGCCATGGCAACGGCAAAAATGATAAACATAATCTTTTGGTACTAAACTGTAGCCAACAAAATTTTAGGAAAAGTCACCAAGTTTTGTAGTCATAGCTTAAGTCGTTAAGGAATTATACGACACCACTTTTACCCCCCCCCCCCCCCCCCCCCCCCCCCCCCCCCAGTCTGGATAGAGTTAATATACTTGTAATGGTGTAGGCTAAAGGTCTCTATTCAGTCCCTCCAGTTTTTCGCGATTCAGCGATCGCGTGGATTCATGCAAATTCAATGATATTCCGCATAATTTCACGATGCCGCGTAATTCCTGTAAAGCCGCATTTTTCCCGCAAAATTTCAACATTCTGTGGAGTTTATTGATTTATATTTTCGTCAAAAAAATAAAAATGTGACTACAATACCACCGGAGACGAAAACCAATACGAAGCATTTTTGTTAATATGTCACTGAAACATTGAAAAAGAATTGCCTGCTATTTCGGAAGTTGCGACCCTCATCTCAGCTGTTCCGCGTCTCTCCTCCCCTCCCCTCCCTGACACATACACGCAGGCGTCGGTGCTGCACACTCATGACCTTTTTTTAACAGCAGTAGCCTACTTTTCAGTGCAATCCTGGGTGGAAAAAGTATTGTTGCCCATTTATCCATGACGAAGAAGTGTATGCAGTCATGAAATAGTGGCGGTACTGTCGCACAGTAGCAAACATCTTACGTTAGTGTGGAAAACTCCCTGCTGGAGCCAGCGTCGTGACGCCAGAGACGTCATTGGTGACGTACCACGCACTTGCGTGCATTCATGACTTGACTTTCAGTGTGCAACGCTGGCAGACACTTGCCGTTTTGCTCCAGCATATTGCTGAAATGTTTAATATTTTGTGTGTACGTGTGCGTTGATGAAAATGTAAGTACATCGTTTCTGTTTGTATTTATGTTGTATTTCATCCGCTGGTGTTTGTTAGATGCTGTTTAGTCCGGTAACCGTGTAACTTTGGTTTTACCGCGAGCTCCATTCATTTCAATGAGGAAATGTCTATTTCTTAAATGTCTTGCTAAATGCTCATTTCTTGGTTAAAAGTTACATGAATAGTCCGGTTTGGAAGTGCTTCGATAGTAGTTTCTACCTATGGTGTTATTTCCACTGTTTTGGGACTGTTTGAGGCATTATTTTAGCTTCTAAATATTGCATTGTCGTGCTATGGAGACATGCGCTGTTCACGTGGACACTCGTCTTGCTAGACTTTATGGCGGCAAAAAACGCTTCTTCCATTTGTGGTCTTAAAGCGCCACCCTGTGGACACTAAGTGTACTGCACTTGATTTTCTCTGTATTAACCCCTTAAGTGCCTAGTTCTCACTTATATTATCCTGCTATTACTTGCCACTTGCAGTAATTCTGTTTCCTTGCCACATTAATGTTACCGAAGTGCAATTATATTATTATGTATATTGTTAACCCTTTAAGCGCCACAATTTATTTTTCAAAAAAGCTGAATTTTGGCATGATAAATTCAAATGACTGTGGCTTGACACTGGTAACAGATAGAGCTTGACTGTCAATTAGACAAATATTGGGGATGACCCCAAGATTATTTTGGGAGTAAATATGCATACCTAATTTGCATATTATGACGTCATATGGTGGCGGCCATTTTGAATTTATAATAATTTTTGGAAAATATTGATAATTTTCAATAGATTATTGAATTTATTTAGCAATATTTGACATTCCATTACTATCACGTAGTGCACATACACTATGGTCAAGGACATAAGTAGTTTTAGGCAGAATATATATAGTATATATTGTAATATTGCAATAGGCCTAATATAATGCAATATTTTTCAAAAAAGCTGAATGTTGGCATGATAAATTCAAATGACTGTGGCTTGACACTGGTAACAGATAGAGCTTGACTGTCAATTAGACAAATATTGGGGATGACCCCAAGATTATTTTGGGAGTAAATATGCATACCTAATTTGCATATTATGAAGTCATATGGTGGCGGCCATTTTGAATTTTTAATAATTTTTGGAAAATATTGATAATTTTCAATAGATTATTGAATTTATTTAGCAATATTTGACATTCCATTACTATCACGTAGTGCACATACACTATGGTCAAGGAAATAAGTAGTTTTAGGCAGAATATATATAGTATATATTGTAATATTGCAATAGGCCTAATATAATGCAATAATATTGAAATATATAATGCAACAATTACTACTTTTGCCTGGAGGGCCGAACATGTTTGTATCTGTAACCTGTACCTTTTTAGCTTGTGAAACTTTCACAGAAAGGGTCAGCACACACATATTCAATTCATATTTATGCCTATTTTTACATCTGTATAGCCTACTATGGCCTTTGGAGCAGGCGCTGTATAGGCAGTAAAATGGTTGATCATGGCACAGTCTAGCTCAGTGACTTCTACAGTTTGTCACTTACATTTCACAAAACTAATGGGCAAATTGTCAACATAATGGGTATGAAATCACAAGTATTATATCCATAGTATTGTGTCCAACGTAATTAGGCTACGTTATAGCCTGACACCTGAAGCCGATCAGGAACACAATCCCCGCCCCCTCGCGTGGAGAGCGCAGCGCCCTTCCACCCTCTCCCCCGTTTGAGAGAAATATATCGCCACCTCTTTCGTCTTTATTTGCTGTTTTACTGATTTATAACTCTTACAAAGACAGTCAAAACGCTGTGACCAGTCTGATTGTCAACAACGAGTCTAAAACATTCATGTTTTAGGGTTGCCTATGCGTCTTCTCTTCACCGTGCGTTCTATTACCAAAACCTCTCCATGCGGAGATATGGCACGTTCGCCGCTGCCATCCACCCAGTAGAAGTCAGAAAGAGGGACAGAATGAGTGCGTGTGTGCTGCTTGGTGAACAGTGTTTGTCTGATCCCGGGATTATTGCGTTTGCGTCCGGATAGGTGGCTACCCGCATCTCCGAGGGCTGAATGGAGGCAGCCCAAGCTAACATTACCAGGCCCACTTCTCTCACCCTAATTCCTCCACCAATACCTGTATGGACACCACGATTGCATTCGCCACTACCACCGACTCACTTGAGATCGGATAAAGTCACCGAATGAGTTTCAATGTATGTGTGTGCTTAGAGAACATCCTTGCTTCGCATGTCGGCATCACAGCCTTCGGAAGTTTCGCCACGGTAAACAAAGAGTGCTCGTCCGATCATTATCCCCCTCGTGAGATAAAAACTGTCCTTCGGAGTCAGAATAGGCAAATAACATGCTCAGAACTTCATCACGATTCAACTTCTCACTAGCCATGATGAAATAGCTCGCTGATAGTTCACTGATAACAACACAAACCCAACTCGCACGCCTCGAGTCAAAGACGCAAAGTGGCTACTTCCGCATTTTGTAGTCGCGTCACAGGTCGCGTCTTTTACTGCTTCACCAAAGACTCTGTGAACTACAAAATGACGCAATCGTAGTCTTGTTTGAAAGGGTAGCATGTCTGCCAACTACTGGTAGGGAGGATGAACACTATTAAGACCGCTGGTTTGATCTACATGCGCTTTTGTTCATGATGACGTCCTGTCGCAATTCTGCGACTTTGGCGCTTAAAGGGTTAATGTAACTTGATGTGTATATTTGACTACCTAATTACTATGGAACTGTATTTTCTGCACATTTAGTATTGTGTAGAATTTATCTGTATAGTTTCTAATTCCTTCTTTCTGTATATGTTTATCTTGCAGAAACCACACATTTATCACACTCATTACACACTTTGTAATGCACACAGATATTTGTAATTACTCTACTTGCAACCATACATTGCCTATGTATGCCACAGTTCGATGAAGAACTTCTTTGATGCCTGGAATCAATAAATCTCTCAATATCACCTAAAGTCGCAGCGGTTCTCTTACCGGAACACATAGTCAGTGAGGGGGCGACTAGCCATCAACGTACACGTCCGTCACAAGTGGTCCTTCGAGCCGGATAGCTCCGCCCACTGCGCTATGGCGACCTCCCAAGGTGATTACAGAGATGACGATGTCCAAGCCCGTCCTCAGAGAGTGAGACAGCTCCCACGGCATCTTGGGGACTACGAACACGGTATCCCAGCCAAACAGCTGCATCCCTTCGAGCGACACCCCCATCAGGCTACAGTGAGTCAACCAGCTAGCCAGCTAGCGCCCGCCGACTTCATCACGCCTGATCCACCCATGCAGAGGACACGGGAAGAGGAGCAATGGCATCGCATGGAAGCACGCTACAACGACCTAACCAAACAGCTTCAGGAGTTGCAGCTCGTCATGGACAGCGCCAAACGCCTGCCCTATCCACAGAGTGCTCCAGCGTATCAGCCATCCCATCCTCCATCTTACCATCACTATCCTCCACAGTACACCAGCTTGCCAAGGCTAACCCTGGACAGCCCTGCTGGCAGCCATCGGTCATCACCAGTGCACAGCCCCACTCGCTACACTACTGCAGCTGGCGAAGAGCCCCTACAGCAGCCAGTGTCACAGCGTGGTTCCCCGTTACGACAGCCCAGCCTTCTGCCTCAGACAGGAGAACCAGGTGCACAAGACCAAGCCATGCTTAGCCAGCCAGTCCATCAGGCCTCAGCACAAGTACCCGCGGATGATGGATGGATCTCAAACCCCAACTCTGCACCTCATACTCCTCATCGACAGGATGGACATCCGCCGCGGTCTGCGTCACAGCCCATTATGCCTCAGGCTCCACCAGCACAGCCCGTTAGCCATCCACCTCCTGTCCAACCGAGTAACTTTCCTCTGCCTAGTCAGCATTCAAATCCTCCTCCAATACAATACCAGTCCTACCCTCAGTACCCTGCCTATCCACCTGCAGTTTACCCGCCAGGAGGGTACTACCCTCATTATCCATCACTCCCGCCAGCAACACACATGCCTACGATGCCAGCGCCAGCACCCCGCAGGCAACCTGTCCCTCCACCGAGGCCAACAGCTCCTAGCATCCTGGAAATGGCCATCGCCTCTTCCTACGGCATTCCAAAGCCCAAGCTTATCCCGTTTAGCACTGGAAAGGAGAGTGACTTCATCATGATGAAGAAGGGACTGGACAGTGTGCTAGGTCCACACAGGCATCTAACCGAGGACTACAAGTACCAAGTACTTCTCGACCTCCTCAAACTGCCAAACGCCTATCAGGTGGCCAAGAGGTATGTCAACGATCCAACGCCATACACTAGCGCCATGCACGCCCTTGAACAGCGCTACGGTCAGCCGCGCCAGCTTGTCCAAGGAGAGCTGAAGGCCATCCTGAACTCTCCCCCTATCAAGCCCGGTGACGCACAGGCCTTTGAGGACTTCTCATCCGCTGTCAGCACTTTAGTGGGCCTTCTAAGCACAATCGATAGTTCCTCCCGGGCTGAGCTGAAATGTGGCTCTCACGTGGACACGCTGCTGAGCAAGCTACCCGCCACCTACAGAGACCGCTTCGCTGAGCATTGCATATCCAAGGGGATCATCCGCAGTGGCAGTGATCGGACATACACTCTCCCTGATTTTGCAGATTGGCTGGAACGCAAGGCGCAAGCCATACAGGTAGCAAGACGTGCTACTGACGCCTCCAAACCTGAAGTCACTCAGTCTGAGCGACCGACTGCTAAGCCCCAACAGTCTAAGTCCGCCACTATCTATGTGACTAACCAGCCCGAGAGCTCAGAGCCACCACAAAGTCCTGCCACCTCTCCAGCCAGCTCCAACTCCAGCCCGTCCTCCAAGAAGCGAGAGCGCTTTAAGCCCTATTGCCCTTACTGCTCCAACCAAGAACATTACCTCAGTGCTTGTACAGAGTTCGCCAAGCTCAGCACAGCTGAGAAAGATGCGTGGATCAAGGAGAATAGTAAATGCTGGCGATGTGGGCGTGGACACAAGCCGGAGAGCTGCACCTTGAAGAAGCCATGCTCCACCTGCAATGAGCAACACCTTCTTGTCCTGCACGAAGTGGCCACCAACGTCAGCCAGAGCCTCTACACGGTTACTGCATCCTCCAGCATGGTGTATGTAAGCCAGTCCAGTCACTCCAGCCGCGTCATGGTGAAGGTTGTTCCCGTTCAGCTGCATAGCGGAGGCAAGACGCTGGACACTTATGCTGTACTGGACGACGGCTCTGAAAGAACCATTCTCCTTCCTGCCGCTGCCAGGCATCTTGGTCTGCAGAAGGAGGATGAAGTCCTGTCACTCCGCACCATCAGACAAGATGTGGTGAAGCTTAATGGAGCATCAGTGTCCTTCGAGGTGTGCAATCCCAACAACACTCAGGTGAAATACACCATCAGTCATGCCTTTACTGCAGACGGGCTCAGTCTTGCAGAGCAGTCCTGCCCCGCAGAGATGCTCAAGAGAAGGTTTGACTATCTCCGTGGTGTTCCAGTGAAAGGCTTCAGCGTAGTCCAGCCTTTACTCCTCATCGGCTCCGATCACCCACATCTGATCACTCCTGTACGTCCAGTGCTGAGAGGACCTCAAGGCAGTCCAGTGGCTGTGTGTACACAGCTAGGATGGACCATACAGGGACCGACTAATGTCCTACAAACTCCCTCCAAGGAGACGTCATGTCTCCATGCAGCGTTCCAGTCTCCCAATCAAGACCTACACAGGCATGTTGAGATGCCCGGGCAAATCGACACACCGCCGTTCCAGTCTGAGAAGGAGGCAACTCGCTCCACACAAGATCAGCTAGCTGTCAACACACTGGAACAGCAAACTGTCCGTGTCACAGTAGATGGCATAGCCCGCTACGCTACACCTCTACTCCGCAAGCCAGCAGCTCCCAAACTACATGCACCTCCATCAGCAGTGATGCCTTTGCTACGTGCTGCTGAGCAACGCCTAGCCAGCAACCCAGATCTTGTCAGCACAAGCGCTGATCCTTCCAATGTCGACCTACACCTCTTCTGCGCCGACTCAGAGAAGGTATACGGATCCGACGTCTACCTCCCTATGGAAGACGCAGAAGGACACCCACATGTGTCATTCGTCATGGCACTTTCCCTGGTCGCACCACGGAAGCAGCTATCCATGCCCCATCTGGAGCTCAGCGCTATGTTGACTGGAGCACAGCTCGCCAAGCTGTTACACTCTGAGCTCACCCTAACCCTGAGGCGCACAGTTATGTGGTCAGACTCCACCACAGTCCTCAGTTGGATCAGATCTGACTCAGCTCAGCCTACGTTCTGCAGCCAGCTTGCAGTCCTAGACACTTGTCCCGATCCACTGCAGTACGAGACCTGGTCTGACCAAGTGGACGCTACTTACCGGTCCCAACACGGGGCGGCAGCGGCCCCCATGTCTGCTTCAGCTCGCATAGACACAGAAGTAGCTCTCCTAGACACAGAAGTAGCTCTCCTGAAGCGAGTGCAAGCCGACAGCTTCCCTGAGGAACTAAGTGCCCTGCAACATGACCGCCCAATTCGACCTAGTAGCCGCCTCATACCACTCTCACCAGAGTATGTCCATCCGATCGTCCTTGCACCAGACAACCCCATCATGCAGCTGCTGGTGAAGGACTGCGATGCCTGTCTACTAGACACCGGTCAGGAATCCTGGCTGATCCTGACCCGATTACCTCTAATCATCTCCTCATGGGGCGGCAAGACTCTTCGCTACCCCAGGCAGTCTACGGCTCCAGCTACCTGCTGGGACGACGCAGATGGCGACACAGTCAAGTGCTTGCTGACCGCTTCTGGGGTCACTTCACCCGCAAGTACCTACCTGGTCTACAGCCCCGCCAGAAGTGGAGAACTCCTACTCCAGACCTGGCAGTGGGCACTGTCGTCATGGTGCTCGACCCACAGCTCCCGAGAGCGCTGTGGCCCGTTGGGCGCATCACCCGCATCACTCCCAGCGACGACAGCAAGGTACGAGCTGCAGAGGTGGACATCAAGGGCAACCTCTACACCCGTCCCGTCGCCAAGCTGGTCGAGCTTCCGGAGATGCCCGACGACGGAGAGCCCAGCGCACGCTAATCCAGCAGAGACTTTCCTGGTCTACGTATTCGCTCCACGAATCCGGGGGCGGCTGTGGAAAACTCCCTGCTGGAGCCAGCGTCGTGACGCCAGAGACGTCATTGGTGACGTACCACGCACTTGCGTGCATTCATGACTTGACTTTCAGTGTGCAACGCTGGCAGACACTTGCCGTTTTGCTCCAGCATATTGCTGAAATGTTTAATATTTTGTGTGTACGTGTGCGTTGATGAAAATGTAAGTACATCGTTTCTGTTTGTATTTATGTTGTATTTCATCCGCTGGTGTTTGTTAGATGCTGTTTAGTCCGGTAACCGTGTAACTTTGGTTTTACCGCGAGCTCCATTCATTTCAATGAGGAAATGTCTATTTCTTAAATGTCTTGCTAAATGCTCATTTCTTGGTTTAAAGTTACATGAATAGTCCGGTTTGGAAGTGCTTCGATAGTAGTTTCTACCTGTGGTGTTATTTCCACTGTTTTGTGACTGTTTGAGGCATTATTTTAGCTTCCAAATATTGCATTGTCGTGCTATGGAGACATGCGCTGTTCACGTGCACACTCGTCTTGCTAGACTTTATGGCGGCAAGAACCGCTTCTTCCATTTGTGGTCTTAAAGCGCCACCCTGTGGACACTAAGTGTACTGCACTTGATTTTCTCTGTATTAACCCCTTAAGTGCCTAGTTCTCACTTATATTATCCTGCTATTACTTGCCACTTGCAGTAATTCTGTTTCCTTGCCACATTAATGTTACTGAAGTGCAATTATATTATTATGTATATTGTAATGTAACTTGATGTGTATATTTGATTCTACCTAATTATTATGGAACTGTATTTTCTGCATATTTAGTATTGTGTAGAATGTATCTGTATAGTTTCTAATTCCTTCTTTCTGTATATGTTTATCTTGCAGAAACCACACCTTTATCACACACTCATTACACACTTTGTAATGCACACAGATATTTGTAATTACTCTACTTGCAACCAAACATTGCCTATGTATGCCACAGTTCAATGAAGAACTTCTTTCATGCCTGGAATCAATAAATCTCTCAATATCACCTAAAGTCGCAGCGGTTCTCTTACCGGAGCACATAGTCAGTGAGGGGGCGACTAGCCATCAACGTACACGTCCGTCACAGTTAGGCTACATGTTTGCGGAACTTCTCCACTCTCCCCTGTCGCTTTCATGAGCATGCTACCCGACGGTCGTTGTCTGATCTTTTTTCAATGTTCGCTAATGTTTGTAATTTAAGGGTCTATGTCTATGCGTAGGCACAAGCCTTCTGATAACAATCACTGTAGTGCCGATCGCAAAGGTTTCGGAAGTGTGGAGTTTTGCAACTTTCAGTCAAGGACACGAGATAGGAAGTGAACGGCCCTTCCACGCTTTCACTGAGTCATTGCAATAAAGTCTTGCGAATCCATGCAACCGTGCACACAACCATGTCAACGAGAGCGTGTATGCCATCACAACTTTGCATCAAGCAAATAATATGCAACAGCTTGCAATACGAGCACGAGAGAGAGAGAGAGAGAGAGAGAGAGAGAGAGAGAGAGAGAGACGCGTCTTCCAACAGGTGACATTGTAACGCTTGCATACAGCCTGGCTACTGTACCCGAGAAGGGTCCAGCTGCAGTAAAACAGTTCCACCCCTAATGCAAGCACGCCCATGGGCGTTCCCGGCATTTGCCGTATTGGCCAATCGTGAAGGGATACTGCATGATGTCATTTTCAAGGCCATTTCCGGATGAAGGCTCCATGTTTTCAAAGATATCCCGTGCAAATTGTTATCTTCCAGAGAAACGTTTCACTGAACATTCCACTGACATAATATTCTCAACAATTTATGTAAGAAAGTGAGATAAATCACACGTTTTCTAATCCCAATATGTATTTTGCTTTGTCTTCCCGTACCTCGGACATTGTAGCCTACTGTTTAGAACTCGTGTCGCTATGCAGATTTGTCATAACGTATCAGGTCGCCAAAATGCTTTGATTTCAACACAACGTTGACACATTGACAGTAAATACTGTATATATTGCCTAAATATATACTGTCAATGCGTTGGCATTACCTCACCTAGCTGTGTGTATCGAGGTCACTGTTAACACTGGGTAGGCTATATGATTAAACCACAGATTTATCCTTTCCAGGATATTAACACACCCCGACAAATAATAATTAAAAAACCCTTTTAGGCGAGGTTGTTCACTTGGTAAGACATGATATAGGCTACTTAGAAAAGTTGTACGATGTACATCAGCAACACATTCCCGACTTTTTGAAGTAGGCCTAATGAGTGTCACCTCACCAGTTATGTGGCCAGCTTGAAAAGAGCAGATATTAATGAAAAAATATGAAATAGTATTTGAAATAGCAATAGGCTATTTGTTTGTTTTATTGGAGAAAACTATTTCTTCATTACCATAGGCCTACCATACTCCATGTCTGTCTATGATTTAGGAGTGACCACACCATTGAAGCTTACCTCTTTATCCAGGAGAGGTTCCAGATTGGCCTGTCTTAATTCAAAGGCCATCAGAAAACACTAACAGAGAAAAAATTTCCTACCATCATAACCAGTGTTTGTGCGTACATAATCAGGGCCGCTGACAGCTTTGGCTTTGCCCAGGACAAAGTCATCTGAAAGGGCCCCCCACTCAATACATAGACTACATACAATGTAATGAGGACCCATTCCTGGACCCCTCGTCTCACTGGGCCCAGGTCAACGGACCCCTTTGTCCCCCCTGTCAGCTTCCCTGCATGTAGGCCACATACATTGCTGAAAGAAGTGAACGAGACAGGAATGAAATGTGAATTTATTTCTGTTTACTTTTACACTATGAAGTGTGAACGGTCAACAAGAGGGTTAACACAAAGTTTGAAATTGTGTTTGACCAGTCTCCAATGTGCATTTAACTAATAACTAAAAATAAGGCATTGGCATTAAATATAGACTGATACATACTATAAATACAGACACCCAAACAGTGTGCAATAATAAGATTAACATACTGATGGACAATAAATACACAAACACAGTGGACACACACACACGGCAGGAGGAGTTCATACAGGTGGTGTGAAGATGCTGTATACAAGGTGCAATGAGTAAAGTGTAAGTGGCATGGTGAAAGAAGTGTTCATGGAATATTCTCCCGTGTCCTTGGTTATTCATGTGGTTTTCTTCAGTGCGTTGAGAAGTCTGATGGCTTGTGGAAAGAAGTCGTTTCCCAGTGTGCTTTTGCAGCACCGCATGCTGGGCTAGCGTTTCCTGATGGTAGTAGGGAGAACAGGTAGGGGTGATCTTATGAGCTTTTCTGCTGTCCTCACCACTCTCTGTACTGCCTTCTAGTCTTCAGCTTGACGGCTGCCATGCCAGACAGAGAGGCTGCTGGTCAGGATGCTCTCAATGACACCCCTGTAGAAGGTGGTGAGTGCCGTTGTGGGGAGGTCGGCTCTTCTCTCATCCTTCGCAGGAAGTGGAGTAGTGTCTGTGCCTTTTTGAGATGGTGGAGCCATGTGGTGCAGTTGGCAGAGGAGGAGCGGCACAGTGGTTGGTGCTGGGTTGATCAGGTTCAGAACCAAAGTTGCTGGTGTCATCAGCCCTCCCTCTGAAAACTGGCTCTGTGCCTGTCAAAAAAGAGGCATGTTAATGTTATGAATGACAATTAAGACAAATACAACCAACCCCTACCTACCTACAGAAGGACATGACATGAGCACGTGCATATGCTTGTGCACATGCCCCCCCCACACACTGCTACTGTCTTAAAGTTTGGTGCACGTGCATGCATGCACGCCTATTCTCCCCCCTTTGCCTCAAGTCAAGTGTGCATTTTAGAGGTTGTCCTCACCTGCACATGTGTGAAGAGCAGGAAGATTGGAGGTTGAGGATGAAGAGGCAAGGCAGGAGGTTCTCTTTGTGAGCGGCCCTGGTCCTGATGCTGATTGCCCATCACCACGCTGTGGCTCATCAAACCCATTACCGGCATATCAATGCTGAACAGGAACGACTGCTTCCATCTGCACGCATGCACACAAACACACACACACACACACACACACACACACACACACACACACACACACACACACACACACACACACACACACACACACACACACACACACACACACACACACACACGAGAGGGATACATAGAATACACTACATAAAAATCACACCCATCATTTTAATGCAGAACACCAGGCTGAAGAGATACACAGCTTCTGGCCTGTGCAGGGATCACTACAGTGCCAGTGTTTTGTATTATCCTCTATCCACATTTTTTTCAATAAATAAACACAGCACAGAAAGGAATTACTGTATGAAATACTTATTGGTCTAGTGCAGAACAAAACAGATTCAGTGTTTTACTCACCACTGTGTGCAAGTTTCTGTGTTCAGCTCAGGTGGAAGCCTCCATCACAACATGTTGATACTGACATTAACCATCCTTCAGAAAACTGCCTCTGCCTGTCAGAAATAGCAAAATAATGTTAACACAACAAGGTAGTATCTTAAAAATATCCTTAACCAAAGACAGACATACACACACTGCCACTGTCTTGGTTCTAGGACACACACACGCCCTTTAAGGGTCACATCACATGTAATGGCCGGGTTCTCACTCACTCACTCACTCCTTTTCTCCTACTTTTGCCTCAGACAATGCAGTGAGTTTTTAAAAATTGGCCTTACCTGCACATGTGTGAAGGACAGGAAGGGAGGTTGAGGATGGAGCTGCCAGTCAGGAGGTCCAGAGCTGTCCTGGTCCATCACCATCATGTGGATCATCAACCCCAACCCCAACTTCTTATATCTGCGTGAACACATTCACGAACACACACACACACACACACACACACACACACACACACACACACACACACACACACACACACACACACACACACACACACACACACACACACACACAATAGGCGAGATACAGGTTATATGGCACATTAGGAGGCATGGGTATTGTTGCACTCTAGATGTTTAGAAATAAGTAGGTGCGTGGACCCAAAAAGTAGAGTTCAATGTGGGAGTACACTAAATAAGACACTGAGGTCAAGTCACTGCTCTCTGATGGCAGCAACCTGAAACATCTGCTCTACTCTGCTCTGAGAAAAATAAAACAAAAAATCTGCTTGTGCTTGACCTTAGTGTCTTATTTAGTGTGTGAACCTGCTCCCACATTGAACTATATGGCACATTTAAAATCAGACCCAATGACAAGTCAAGTCAATGCAACGGACATGAACCGACCATTACATTAAAATAACAGACTAAACAGTCTTTGGATGATTGAAGAGGCAGGAGAGATGACGAGGGGCCTCGATCCAGTAGCATTTATTTACTTCCCAATCTGCTCGTTAGCACCTGTTAACTTCATAACGATCGCGGACATTAAAGGGGTATGCCACTATTTTGGGGCTTATTACAGTTAAAATCGTTGGGCAGGGTTTATAAAGGTGGTAAAGTGTCTTATTTTTCATGTTAAGCGTTGTCTTGCTTTAAGACAAGTTAAAAGAGGGAATATGTCGCTAAGCTAGTGAAAGTCAATGTATCCGTGTAGCATTGTAGCATGCATACCCCTTGCCAATCTTCCTGAAGTGAGGAAGAGTTCCGGGTGCCACACCAATTAACGCCCCATCAGAAACAATAGGTAACGATAAACCCATCCCAAGTGGTATCTACATTAGCCCATATATTTTGAGAAGTTCACTAAGAGAAAATATAAAGGTTTATTTTTAGCACTACTACATCAAGTCGGTTTTATTTTCAATTTCTTTACATGCACTGGTCAAGAATTGAAATTACGTTTAACACCAGGTTGAACAAATATGACACCTCCGACTTTCTGTTCGCACTCCGACTAAGTCAACTCGTAAAGTAACCGTTATGTATATTCATGCATTTTATTCGAAATCTTACCGACAGTTGAGTGATCGCTGCAGCGAAATCCATCCAGCGAAATCCATCCAGTCGTTTTAATAAGTCCCGCGCGGCGCTTGTGTTGTCATTCGGCAGCAACTGACTTCAGAAACTTGAACAGCCAAAGGGGCGTTACTGTGAGGGCGGTCTAGTAAGGAGGAATGGGCGTAGCGGTATTAGCTGGACAAGACGCAGCTGGACCATATTGCTGTACCCCGCGACGCTCTTCATTAGGCCTAGTGGTAGGCTATACCCACAAGTATTTTTTCATAACGCGCTGTCCCGTTTTCCCCCGAAGTCGTTCTAAAATATCGACAGAGATTTATGAGTGTCGCGGCCATGATTTTTTTTTTACACATTGGACGCACTGGCTAATAAGACGCTCTGACAGCTTTTGACAATATTTTATTATTCTATTATATAGGAAGTGTGTTTCTGAATCTCTCTCTCTTTTGTCTTAAGCCTGCTTAGACTGATTGTGGTTTTCAGTTACCAAAAAAAAAACCCAGAAAGGGATGCAAAATCTTTGCAAAAAATGAGAAAATGCCGCAAAATCTTTGCAAAAAATGAGAAAATGCCGCCACAAAATCAGGCATTTTGACCGCAAAAATCACAAAATCCCAGTGCAAAATCCTGGAGGGACTGTCTATTTGCTAGATGCCAGTGATTGGCAACAGCCCACATGATAGGCTACAACTAAATTGGGACACTTCTCTGTTTGTTCATGAAAGGGCCTTCTCTGCCTGTGCACATCACTGGGCCAATGAATAAAGCTCTACTTTTGTTTGTTTCTTTGTTTTTACTTCACTTAAAATATATAGCAGGGTGTATTTTATTGCCCATGCTTAATTGTGTTCATATATCCACTGTAGGCAGTGCTTAATTTGTAAATCACAAGGTACCGGAACGCAAAACACATATGACATCACAGCGACGATGAGTTGGACAGAGGTCCCGGAACGCACAGAAAAACTATTATTGCGCAAACGAATAAAAACGGGGGGGAAATTAGACGCAATTCCCTGCATTTTAACGACATTGAGTCCCATGTCAGCTCATATCCATACTTTTGTTTCTTAATACAAGGGACGGTTGGCAATCCAATGGCTATTTTAAACAACAGCCATAGCCTATTAAATGCTGTAATGACAACAACCAATATTTTTTGTTTGATCGCTAACTTGATGCTTAAGAGTTTCGTGCAGAGCATGGAAATTAGGCCTATGCTTTCCCCATGAGGTGAAAAGAAACCGAAGCGGTCTTCTACTAGTCTACCTATTGAAAGGACAGTGCATGGCTGTCCAATTCTTATCCTTTCCCGTATTCACACAACGTTGGCATAGGCCTATTAAACGTTAAATCCACGCTTTGTTGGCGACTTTGTTGCATATAATTTGGCTAATCCGCATGTGCTGTTGCGATATGCCACTTCACTGTTTTCCCGGTTGGCTTTTCACACTGACTGTCTGCTCGCGCTGCGGTCCAGTTGAAAATCCCTCCAACCAATGTTTTATTTGGAGCGTGTATGCCCTATTTGAATGAAAAATCAACTTGTCTTTGTTGTTTTCGTGCTCAAATTGACTTGTAAGCAACTGTCGGGTCTTGGGAGGGAAGGAAACGCGCGCACACACATGCTGAGCGCTCGCCAGCCGAGGAAGATCTCATCCTCTCACCCAGGCTGTCTTTTTCGCTAGGCTACATGACTGATCAATGCACCAAACGCAGCCCAGGTGCCACTAGAAATTAGTATGTCTAAAACCTTGTGTGCCGACCAAAATTTGATGAAAACTTTTAAACAATAATTGGCGCAGCCAGGCTTTCCATCTCATCCGCGCATATGAACAAACCAACTTCACGTAGCCTACATTTAGTCAGATAGTAGGGATGGAAATGTAGCCTAGTAGATCTATAGTTATGATTCTTAAATGTATGGGACAAGCAGTAGGCTACCAATTATGCTTCCCTCACCAAAATAGCCACGCAAACGCTGGACTTCTCCTACTGCAATAAAGTGGGGAGGTCGCGACTTTCGTCTTGAATGTTGCTCAATTTTAACGTGGTCTCATCCTTGCTTGCACACAAGTCCCCAAAAGCACTTCAGAATCCTCTCCCTTTCACTCAAACAAACACACTCTCACACTACACTAGTTTTGAGCGAGGTCAGGGAGAGGGGAATAACGTTCACTTTTGCAAACTTTTTGGATTTGCATGTTGTACTGCTTTACTGTTATTTTGTGTAATTGCTATAACAAATGGCATTAGAATTACCGTATGGACTCATACGTTACCCAACGCTATGTGATCTGGCTTGACATTGTGAAATATGTCACTCGTAGCTCTAGTTATTATTACATGGAATGGGAGGATGAAAGGGAGAAGAGTGTGCGTTCTGTTCACCAAAATGCTGTGTAGACACACGGGTCATCTAGTAACAACCAAACATTGTTATGGCATATGTTTCAATGTTACGAAAGGTTTACAAAGTCGGACAGAAAGCATTACTCTTGATGTTTGCGAGCGAGGTCAGGGAGAGGGGAAAACCGTTCAGTTTTACAAACTTCAAAGATGTTGGAGTTCGCTCTATGGAAAAGTTATGGATGTGTCAAACGAAGTCAAACGAATATCACTCCGCGGCTGTCAAGTTTTCAAACCGGAACACAAGTTGCTGATGGTGATCAAACATGATTGCAATGTTGGTTTAATTTCAAACTTCATTCTACTAAGACAAACATTTACACTTGCACTATGGCATAATAACGGTTTTGTTTTGAATGTTGTTTAAACGGGATAAGACTATTTTTGGGGGCAGACTACCCATTTCCGTTCACTTGCGCTAGCTTAGCAACATGGATATGAGAATTCACAAGGACTGCATGGAATCTGAAAAAAATGTTCTGGACACATTGTTTACACCCTGGCTGACTCGGAAATGAGGCCTGGTGTCCAAAATCCCGGAGGTACACTTTAAGCCGGGCATACACTGTGCAATATTTTCACTCGTGGGTCTTAAGCTTCTGCTCACACTGCACGAAGGAATTTCACTGTTTAAAATTTCACAGCTCACGACTCACGTCTTCACACTACACGAGCCGACAGTCGGATGCGAGCGAAATGCTTCCACCGTACGATGCGACAGGCATGTTTCCCTGGTCTGCAGAGGAGGGAACATGCGCACCTGAGGTGGAGATGAGGTCGCGCTCAACAGCGAATCGCACAGCCCTATTAATTTGTGCATGTGAAGTGTCAAATCGGGTCGTAGCACTGCTTTAACTGTGCGAGCCACGACCAGAATTTCAAACCGTTTTGATTTTCTTGCGACCCTGCGATTGCACGATCGTGAGGCGAAATCGCTTGTCGTTACCCCATGTACACTGCACGATGCGAGACTCACGATTGACCTGCGATTGAGCAAGAAATCGGCCCGACTCTCAAAAAGTCGTGCGAGTGCCAAATCGGGGCAAAATCGGGGCAAAAGTCGCACAGTGTAAGCCCAGCTTTAAGTGGTTGGGGTCAAATTGACCCCAAGGATCACGGATGTTCCAAAATTTGAGGGTAACAGGAGGGTTAATGCGCGCTGTACCTCCAGTGGTGCGCTGTAATAGACATTGAAATGTAACTACCATAGCACTACAATACTATGACACAACAGGGTCTTTAGTAATGCACTACGATTTGGTCATTATAATTCAAATAAATAACCGTGTTTTAATGGGTTAATGAGATGTGTGGGGTGATAACGTCTCCACGGAAGAGGGTGTTTCTGTCAGCAGAGCGAGTCATAATTGAATTTGTTTTTAGTTTTCCGACGTTCATAACAAAACACGGACAAAATCTCCCAATTTGAAATGGTTGAATCATTACGGTAAAGTAAAAATATTATTTTCTGTGTCATTTAGTCTCTCTCTCTCTCTCTCTCTCTCTCTCTCTCTCTCTCTCTCTCTCTCGCCACACAGAGCATAATCACACATCAGTCATGCACAGAACAGAAAGCTGACTAATTTTAAATAAGATTAGCAAGAAATGTTTCCCCCAAAAAATGAACCTGCAAAAGGGAGTTTCTTATTGGACTTGCCCCTAGCTATATCTCAGACATACTCTCTTTTTATGCCCCTGCTCGAGCTCTCAGGTCCACTGATGCCAAGCTGCTAAGGACCCCCACCCCCCCGCAGAAGAAGATCGGCGACGCCGCGTTTGCCTGCTATGCGCCCAAGAGATGGAACGCCCTCCCCATCGAGATCCGATCAGCCACCTCCGTCGACTCCTTTAAGAAGCAGCTGAAGACCCACCTCTTCATCCTTGCCAACTCCTAGCTGCCAAGGCGTCATAGTGTCCCAGCCGCCACAGAGCCCTTACTACTCGCAATCCAGCCCTGGCAGGGGGCTCCCCTAGGTGGCCGCTGGTCTCTGCCTGAAGTTTCTTCCTGACTACAGGGGGTCTTTTTTCTCAGACCTCACCGAGCTTTTTTTTTCCCCCTCACAAACTATGAATCAAGCGAAAGGGAGTTTTTCCTCACCCCTGATGCCACCAGGGGCCGCACCTGAGCGCCCAATCTCTGTGTGACTATCTATGACTTATGATAGGCCCAGCCACTATGGACCTTACACATCTAAGAATCCTGGTCCTAACCTACGTTGACCTTATGACTCTACATTCTCTGTCTATCTCTTCTTCCTCTGCCTTCTTGCTTTTTCTGCCTCTCCTCTATACCTCTCCTTTTAAATCTATCTCTAACAATGTTTTTTCCCATTTGTTAAGCACTTTGAGTTACATGCCTTGTATGACACAGTGCTATACAAATACAATTATTATTATTATTATTATATTATATTTCGGATCGCCTTATATTCAGGCCAATACGGATATCACTGCGATCATTTACTGTTGACCTACAGCTGGACCACACCATGGTCACTTGAACTCTTTCCCCAGACAGCATAACACTATCTGACTATACCTTTATATTTATTGACTATCTGAACGGAGC
>NW_026945577.1:2737843-2739603 GCF_034702125.1 Engraulis encrasicolus | reverse complement strand
GAAAGATGACGTTAGCTTTTAGGACCAAATAAAAGCATGGCTACGTCTCGGGTGGAGTTGGGCTGCCATTTTCAATGTACCATCTGTAAGGGCAGATAACCCATCGTCGCTCGCAGATTTTAAATGCTACCTCTGTTTCTGTGTGTGTTCTTTCAGGTCAATTTGATAAGGTAATACAGTGAAATTGTTAAGGTGATATAGTAATTTTATTCACATGAACAGGTCCAGGGGGTATTCTAAAAAGGTTGAGAACCACGGACTGCTGTATGTAATGAGGATCTTGTGTGTGTGTGTGTGTGTGTGTGTGTGTGTGTGTGTGTGTGTGTGTGTGTGTGTGTGTGTGTGTGTGTGTGTGTGTGTGTGTGTGTGAGTGTGTGTGTGTGTGTGTGTGTGTGTCCTGTAGGATGAGGAGCTCATGTGATCTGGCACAGGGACACTGAGGAGCCAACCCAACACACAGAGGCCTAAACCCCAACCCCAGGATATAGGGGCTGAGTGAATGTGGAGTGGAACTTGTGCAGGTGTGTGTGTGTGTGAGTGGTATATGACAGTGCCATTTTAGCCCCATCACCCCACAGTTTGTGTGTGTGTGTGGACTTTTTGTACTTTTTTTCTATTTTGTCGAAAACTGAGCTGAGTTTGATCCTCTAACGACACCACGTGTGAGCATGTGTGTGTGTGTGTGTGTGTGTGTGTGTGTGTGTGTGTGTGTGTGTGTGTGTGTGTGTGTGTGTGTGTGTGTGTGTGTGTGTGTGTGTGTGCGTGTGTGTGTGTGCTGAGGTGCCACCTCTAACCCCAGGATAGAGGGGCTGAGTGAAGGTGGAGTGGAACGTGTGCAGGTGGGTGAGTGTGTCAGAGGAGACGCTGTAGAAGGACAGAGTGCCTGCTGGCCAGTCCAGGTACACTCCTATTCTGCTGGAGTGGGGGGAGGGGGCGGGTATATCAGTACTCTTATTATTGTGAAGGGCAGTGTAACTGTTTTACCCCAGGTCTCCAGGACTTGTCATTACGTCCAAACCAGCTCTCAACCCCCCCCCCTTTATATGCCACTGCTATATTAGCCCCATCACCCCTCAGTGTGTATATGTGTGTGTATGTGGACTTTTTCTACTTTTTTTCAATTTTGTCGAAAACTGAGCTGAGTTTGATCCTCTAACGGTGTGTGTGTGTGTGTGTGTGTGTGTGTGTGTGTGTGTGTGTGTGTGTGTGTGTGTGTGTGTGTGTGTGTGTGTGTGTGTGTGTGTGTGTGTGTTAAAGGTGTGCATGTTAGACGCCTGCCAGAAAGAAATGTGTGTGTGCATGTGTGTGATGGATGTGGCCGTGGAGTATTTTTTAATAGCAGTGTGTGTGTGTGTGTTAGCAGTGTGTGTGTGTGTGTGTGTGTGTGTGTGTGTGTGTGTGTGTGTGTGTGTGTGTGTGTGGGGGGGTGCATGTTGAGATTGAATGTAGAGTGGTAATACACACACACACTCAGCAGTGTGTGTGTGTGTCAGCAGTGTGTGTGTGTATCACCACTCAACATACCCCCCCCCCCACACACACACACAAAACAGTCCACACTGAAAGTAGTCCACACACGTAAGTGAGTGAGTGTGTGTGTGTGTGTGTGTGTGTGTGTGTGTGTGTGTGTGTGTGTGTGTGTGTGTGTGTGTGTGTGTGTGTGTGTGTGTGTGTGTGTGTGTGCGCGTGTGTGCCACAGTTGTGTGTGTCCTGTAGGATGAGGAGCTCATGTGATCTGGCACAGGGACACTGAGGAGCCA
>NW_026945577.1:2677843-2732843 GCF_034702125.1 Engraulis encrasicolus | reverse complement strand
TGTGTGTGTTTTTGTGTTTTTGTGTTTTTGTGTTTTTGTGTGTGTGTGTGTGTGTGTGTGTGTGTGTGTGTGTGTGTGTGTGTGTGTGTGTGTGTGTGTTTGTGTGTGTGTGTGTGTGTGTGTGTGTGTGTGTGTACTGAAATGAAGTTTTTGTGTGTGTTACTGAAAAGAAGCTTGTGTGTGTGTGTGTGCGTGTGTGTGCGTGTGTGTGTGTGTCTGTGTGTCTGTGTGTGTGTGTGTGTGTGTGTGTGTGTGTGTGTGTGTGTGTGTGTGTGTGTGTGTGTGTGTGTGTGTGTGTGTGTGTGTGTGTGGTGTTTGTGTGTGTGTGTGTGTGTGGACTGATTGAAAAAATACGTACAAACATACTCACACATGTGCAACCGACCCAAGATTGCTACGGTGAAGTTAAATCCTAACCTCATGAGAAATTTTAATTTAGTTGATGTGGACATTCTTAATAGAACGGTACAAAGTCTTAGCTCCTCTACATCTGACTTAGATATTCTACCAACAGCCTTCTTCAAATCCATCTTACATCTAATATCACCAGATGTACTTCAGATCATCAACACCTCACTACAAACAGGCATATTCCCAGGCTGTCTGAAAGAAGCAGTTGTGAAACCCTTACTGAAAAAGAACAACCTGGATGCACTGGTACTAAACAACTATAGGCCCATATCCAATCTACCATTCATGGGTAAAATAATAGAGAAAATTGTTTTTAACCAATTAACTGCCTTTTTAATGTCTAATAGCTATTTTGATAAGTTTCAATCAGGTTTCCGTGCCTACCACAGCACTTATTAAAGTTATGAATGACATAAGATTGAATTCTGATGCTGGCAAATCATCCGTCTTGGTGCTACTCGATTTAAGTGCTGCTTTCGACACAGTTAATCATTCTATACTACTACATAGACTGGAACACTGGGTTGGCTTTACGGGCATAGTGATCGACTGGTTAAAATCATACTTACAACAAAGAAGTTTTTTTGTCGCCATTGGAAGACATACTTCATCACCAATGTCTCTGGATTGTGGGGTCCCCCAGGGCTCCATTCTGGGACCACTACTGTTCAATCTGTATATGTTGCCACTGGGACACATTATCGAGAATAACTCCATAAATTACCATAGCTATGCGAATGATACCCAGCTCTACTTATCTATGTCCCCCAATGACTACACCCCCCTTGAATCACTCTATCATTGCATGGACCAAATTAACAAATGGATGTCTCACAATTTCCTCCAGCTGAACACAGAAAAAACTGAAGTAATTATATTTGGGAAAAGAGAGGAGAGACAAAAGATTGCTACTATCCTTGAAACGAAGGGACTGAAACCAAGGGAAACAGTTAAAAATCTTGGGGTCCTCATTGACAGTGACCTAAACTTCAACAGTCACATGAAAGCTATTACTAAGTCTGCATTTTATCACATAAAAAAACGTCTCTAAATGTAGGGGCCTGATGTCTAAACATGATCTGGAGAAGCTAATACATGCCTTCATTTCTAGTAAAGTTGATTACTGTAACAGTCTTTTTACTGGCCTCCCAAATAAGACCATTAAACAGCTTCAACTGGTACAAAATGCAGCTGCAAGGGTTCTTACAAAGACAAGGAAGTTTGACCACATTACTCCAATTTTAAGATCGCTGCATTGGCTCCCAGTAAGCTACAGAATTGATTTTAAGGCAATGCTACTTGTGTTTAAATCATTAAATGGAATGGGACCCACATATCTACTGGATATGTTTCAGCTGTATGCACCGACCAGGTCACTAAGGTCAACGGAGAAGAATTTGCTGGTGATTTCAAAAGTCAAAACAAAGTGTGGAGAGGCAGCCTTTAGCTTCTATGCTTCAAAGCTTTGGAACCAGCTTCCAGAAGAAGTAAAAAATGCACCCACTATTGATAGCTTCAAATCTAGACTCAAGACAAAGCTGTTCTCAGATGCTTTCTTAAATTATTGAATGAAAAGACGGTAAAATAAGAGAAGACAAAACCCTGACAATTCTAGACTCTATCAGGTAAACGGAAAAAAGGAGGCCAGACTCCTCTGTCGTCGAACAGTTAAATTCTGAGGATTGAATGAAAAGACGGTAAAATAAGAGAAGACAAAACCCTGACAATTCTAGACTCTATCAGGTAAACGGAAAAAAGGAGGCCAGACTCCTCTGTCGTCGAACAGTTAAAATCTGAAGACTGCGTATGTTTTTCAAGGTTTTATGTTTATTTATGTTTTATTTTATTATTATTTTTACCTTATGTTTTATCTTAATGTTTTAAATGTTTTTTTGACTCTAATTCATTTCCTTCTTTCTTCCATGTTTTCCTTTCATTTACATTTGTTAACTTTGTGAAGCACATTGAGTTGCACCTGTGTATGAAATGCGCTATATAAATAAACTTGCCTTGCCTTGCCTTGTGTGTGTGTGTGTGTGTGTGTGTGTGTGTGTGTGTGTGTGTGTGTGTGTGTGTGTGTGTGTGTGTGTGTGTGTGTGTGTGTGTGTGTGTGTGTGTGTGCGCGTGCGCGTGTGCTTGTGTTAGGTTACTACACCACCGCCATAGCTTGTAGTCTTGACAAAACCCGACCTAACAACCACCCCACTGAAAAGGATAAGCAGAGGAGTGACTCATTCAGAGAGAAGTGAGAAAAGTTCAAACAGGAAAATCCAGTATGTGGTAAAGAAAAAAATATTTTCTTCAAGTCATTGTCATCCAAACCCACAGGATATGCGTACCTAGTGGTGTCAACATTCCACATGTATGAAGTACTAGTATGGGCAGCCATTCTGTACCTTCGGATTAGAGGGTTGCAGGTTCAAATGGCTTTTTGTGGCTTTGTTTGAGATGGGACAATAGAGAGAGAGGAAACGAGCTAAGAAGAAATGCTATCAGATAGCAAACAATAAAGGGGGAGCACATATTTTTTGTTATAACATGGCAAAGATGGCAGCCAGTTTTATCAAAGATTGGTTGGGAACATTCTCCATATCAAACCTCTGTCTTTGAAACGGCACTTACCACAGTCCTTCATAGATGCCCTGAAATTTAAAGGTAAACATTTTCCGAACAAATTTAAGCTCCCATAAAAAAGTGATAAATGACAAGAGGATGTGTAAACATCCACATATCAGAAGTACATGTTCCAAAGGTTATCCCTTGAAATTGTCAAGGACTTAAGTTTGTTTTAGATATGGCAATCTGAAAGTGGGCTCTCTGAGAACTCTGTTCAAAACAAGTCAGGGGGGTACCTTACTAAAACATTAAGGAGTTGGGAGCTACAGTTAGGGCCACAAATATTTGGACATCTGCACAATTTTCATCTTTTTGGTGCTGTACACCATCCCAATGGATTTGAAATGAAACAAATGAGATATACATTAAGACCAGACTTTTAGCTTTAATATGGGGGTGTTTGCGTCCAAATCGAGTGAACTGTGAAGGAATTATGACATTTTCTATTAGTGCCACCCCCTTTTTAAGGGACCAAAAATAATTGGACAGCCTAGTACTTATACATCAAACTTTCAATTTTTAATTATTTGGTTGCAAATACTTTCCAGTCAGTTACAGTCTGTAATTTGCAATCCATAGACATGAATAGACACTGAGTTTTATCCCTGGTGATGCTATAGTGAGCTCTATCGCAACAGTCTTCAGTTCCTGCTTATTCAAAACCCTTCAGTTTTGCCAGAAGCAAGTGAAATGCTTGCTCAACTGTACTCAGGTGAGGTGATTGACTGGGCCATTGAATAATATTCCACTTTTTTGGGGTAGAAATGGCTTAGTGGCTTTCACATGAAGCTTTGGGTCATTGTACATCTGCACTCCATCACATGGTCCATCCCTTGTCGTGGGGTGGTGGCTTGAGTGCCTCCGTGACCCCGAGAGCTATACCAGCGGGTGCAAAAGCACCTAGTAGGGACTCCCAAGCTGGACAGGTCAAAGGGTAGAGGTGAGACAAATTGGACCACCTCGCCCAGAGGTTAAATGGGTTGGCGTAGGGCCAACAACCCTATCCGTCAAAAAAACATGTTACAGAAGCATCAACAACAATTCAAAACCAACACGGCCTGGGTGAGGAAGGGCTTCCACATAGGAGGTTTATGACGCAGGGCAGTGAAAGCCGAGAGGAAGCTGCAAGGCCGACCCTCCTCCTAACCCCCAGGACATACACCAACATCGCTACATGGAATGTCAGGACCATGTACGAAACAGGGAAGACAGCACAGGTAGCACAGGAGATGAGGCGCTACAACATCTCTCTTCTGGGGCTGTGTGAGACAAGGTGGCTGCAGACAGGGCAGCTACGACTGACATCAGGAGAGACGGTGTTGTACTCTGGCCATACCGAAGACGGTGCACCTCACACAGAAGGGGTGGCTCTAATGCTGGCTCCAGAGGCACAGCGTTCTCTAATTGGCTGGGAACCAGTGAGCCCACGAATCATCACTGCCAGGTTTGCCACCAAGAAGAATAACATCAAAGTGAATATCATCCAATGCTATGCCCCAACGAACGACGCAGAAGAGGAAAAGAAAGCTGAATTCTATGAACATCTACAATATGTGGTAGATAGACAGAAAGGAAAGGATTTCACCATTCTCATGGGTGATTTCAATGCTAAGATTGGAGTAGACAACACCGGCTATGAAGACATCATGGGCGTACATGGGCTGCGGCAGATGAATGAAAATGGAGAACGATTTGCAGACCTGTGCTCACTTAACCAACTCGTAATCGGAGGCAGTATCTTCCCCCACAAAAGGATTCACAAGGCCACATGGAGATCTCCGGACCACATCACAGACAACCAAATAGATCACATTTGCATCAGCAGAAAGTTCAGGAGATCATGCCAAGATGTGCGGGTCAAGAGAGGGGCAGATGTGGCCTCAGACCATCACCTTTTGCTAATGACGGCAAAGCTACGACTGAAAAAGCACTCCACGACTCCTAATGGAAGAACAAGATACAACGTGGGACTTCTTAGGAACAAAGACGTACAGAGAAGATTCCAGAGCACCCTTACCAACAGATACCAGCAACTACAGGAGCATGAAGAACACATACTGTAGACACGGACATAGAGACAAGATGGCAGCACACAAAAAAGTTGTGGAAGGACACCTGTGAAGAAGTACTGGGAAAAAAGGAGAAAAAACACAAGGAATGGCTCTCCATAGAAACACAACAGAAACTGAAGGAAAGAAAGGAGAAGACCAATTGAATAAAAGTACAACAATATCTGCAAAAGTAAGGGCACAGAACAACTACACACAAGCCAATAAAGAGGTGAAGAGAAGTATTAGGAGGGACAAAAGGGACCATATAGACAATCTGGCCAAACAAGCAGAAATGGCAGCATGTCACAGCAACATGAAAGACCTCTACATGATCACTAAAAAGCTGGCAGATAAATTTCAACAGACAGACAAACCAATAAAGGACAAGCACGGAAACACACTCACAACATATGAAGATCAGCGGAGAAGATGGGCGGAACACTTTGCTGAACTACTGAACCAACCTATTCCAGCCGACCCACCAGACATTAGACCAGCGGAGACGCCACTGCCAATAAACTCACATAAGCCCAGCAAAGCGGAGATCAAGAAAGCAATCATGTCCATGAAGGATGGAAAATCTCCAGGACCAGACAGTATACCAGCGGAAGCCATCAAAGCTGACGGAAGGACTGCGGTTGAGATGCTGCACAGTCTTTTCTCGAAGATATGGGAGGAAGAGACCATCCCCAGTGATTGGAAAGAAGGAATTCTCATCAAAATACCAAAGAAGGGTGACCTTACCAACTGCAGCAACTACAGAGGTATAACTCTACTTTCAGTTCCGGGCAAAGTTCTCAACCGGATTCTGCTCGACAGGATGAGTAAAGCAGTGGACCCCATCCTGCGAGACCAACAAGCTGGATTCCGGAGCAATAGATCCTGCACGGACCAGATCTGCACACTTCGAATCATTGTGGAACAATCCATTGAATGAAACTCTGGCCTGTATGTAAACTTCATAGACTATGAAAAAGCCTTTTACAGCGTGGACAGGGAGACACTGTGGAAGCGACATTATTACCAGAGAAGGTCATCAGCCTGATCCAAAAGACCTACCAGGGGATGACATGCAAGGTGCTACATGCAGGCCAAGTGTCAGACAGCTTTGAGATCAAGACCGGAGTACAGCAAGGATGCCTCCTATCACCTTTCATGTTTCTACTAGGTATCGACTGGATCATGATGACCACAACGGCAGGAAGGAAAAACGGCATACAATGGACCCTGTGGACGCAACTAGAGGACCTTGACTTTGCAGACGACCTGGCTCTACTGGCACACAACCACAAACAGATGCAGGACAAGACCACCAAGCTGGCAGATACATCTCTAGGGGTAGGACTAAGGATAAATAAGAAGAAGACCAACACAATGAGGATCAACAACCCGACCAACAAACCAATATCGATAGAGGATGAAAATATACAAGAAGTGGACTCCTTCACCTACCTCGGCAGTATAGTGAACAAACAGGGTGGCACTGACAAAGACGTAGCAGCCAGAATTGGAAAGGCAAGAGCAGCTTTTATCATCCTAAATAACATCTGGTCCTCTAAGGAAATAGCCATGACCACCAAAGTGCGTATCTTCAATTCCAACATCAAATCTGTCCTCCTCTATGGCTCGGAGACGTGGAGGATGACGAAGAAGACATTGCAAAGGATACAAACATTCATAAACAGCTGCCTGAAGAGGATATTTAGGATTTGGTGGCCCAACAAAATCAGTAATGAGGAACTCTGGAGGAAAGGGAAGCAGGAGCCGGTGGAGAAACAAATTCTACGAAGAAAGTGGGGTTGGATTGGGCACACCCTTAGGAAACCAGCAAACAGCATCACACGCCAAGCCTTGACCTGGAACCCGCAGGGGAAGCGGAAGAGAGGGAGACCTAAAAACACCTGGAGGCGGGACTCTGAGGCAGAACTGAAGAGGTTGGGAACCAGCTGGGCAGAGGCAGAAAGGACAGCCCAAAACCGTGTTGGCTGGAGAAAAGTTGTGGATGGCCTATGCTCCATTGGGAGTGATGGGCCTAAGTAAGTAAGTAAGTACATCTGCACTGTGAAGTATTGTCCAATGAGTTCAGAACCATTAGGTTTAATATGACATGATAATATAGCCTGAAAATCTGGGGGTGACTGGCAGACCCTACATTTTCCTTATTACCCTTTTGCTTTTAATAGTAATAATAATAATAATAATCATCATCATCATCATAATCATAATCATAATAATAATAATAATAATAATAATAATAATAATAATAATAATAATACATATTATTATTATTGCACTTTTCAAGGTACTCAGATGCATTTAACCCCTTCACTGCAGCTGTTATGACATGATGGCAATTTAAGTCTTAATCTGTTACTCTCAGTAATATTGTATCAATGTTGTTATGATATAGTTGAGTCTTTTCAGCAAAGAGTGAATCTGCACAAAGAGGTTAAATTAAGAGATCACCATATACCAGGTCTGCATGCTGTACTGTAGGCCTACCACACTACAGGTAACGTTACCATTTATTCTCCCAAAGACGAGATGAGATGATAAATCCTCAGGCATGTTTATTTAGCAACAGGACGGAGCCCAGAACAATTTCTCCATAATGTCAAACACATGGAGCCCAGAGGGGTATACAAGAACTATCTGGCCATCATGTCAAACTCACTGACTTGGACGCAAGGTCTGGATACCAGGTCTGCATACTCTACTTCTCTGTGCACTTTGTAATGCTATAGGGCCTACAGTAGTATCAATGTTGTTATGATGCTACTGAGTCTTTTTAACAAAGAGTGGCTGGGCCAGCGGGCCCCATTCAGATTCCCATACCAGGTCTGCATAGTGTACTTCTCTGTGCACTTTGTAATGCTATAGGGCCTACAGTAGTATCAAACGATCATCAGATGTGCATGATTGGATTCCCATACCAGGGGTGCCTTTCTGGAAACCGTTGTTGCTAACTACGTTAGCTACTTTGTTGTTTGCGATGCAATTTCCCATTGGTGACAACTCAAGTTGCTAACAAACTAACAACTACACTTTTGAGAAACACATCCCAGGTCTGCATGTCATAGTGTATCCCACTACAGCTAAATGCAGACTGCAGAGCTGAGGCTGAGGTGATGAGCTCTTGGATTGCAGCCCTCTCTCTTTTCCTGATGTTCAACGCAGGGCCGGCAAAGGGCACATCATTTCTTAGGGGGCCGCAGTAGTAACGCCCAAAACAACAAGCAAAATAAAACATCAAACTTCACATTGACAATAATGATTATTCATGGGCACTTGATGTCCAAGGCAGGGCTGGTGCTAGGGTGCCGAATGTCTTAGGGGGGCGCCGGTTACGCCTGAAAGCCCCACTCATGATAGAATTGGAACATCAAGTGATATACTGTAAAACATTAAACTGTACGCTGACAATGGTAATTCATGGGCACTCAGTGTGCTCCCTATACAGTGGATGTACAGTAAATACTGGATCAGCTGTAGGCCTACATGTTTAGATGCATGATGCTACGTCTACAGATGCCAATTTCTACATGTTAAAAAGCAAAGGGGGTTGTTGACATGGGGCACCAAACGGACGCGGCCCTGGTCCTCTAGGGGAGTGGAAAGGTCCCCTTCCTGAAAGGGGCTGAAGGGGGCAGGGGGTGGACTGGAGCTCTGATCACCATCATCTCCTATGGCAGGATATACACACTACACACCTCCATTGGACTTCAGAGGAAACACAAGCACCCTGCTGACATGAGTATTACGTACATGAGTGAGTGAATGAATGAATGAATGAATGAATGAATGAATGAATGAATGAATGAATGAATGAATGACACCTTTATTGCCACTAAGGGAAATTGTCATCTACCTGATCAGATCAAACATTATTATAATATTATGATTTTTGTATGTCAATGAAAACATATTTTAAGGGGTCACTACCCACTAGCTGAAGGACACATTTCTGCATAAGATTCCAACCATGGGAGAGCTAGTAGACTGGACAACCCCACCTCGTTCATTCCAAACATGATCTCACCCCCTCCCTCCTTTCCTCTGGATGCTTTTATATGCCACTGCTATATAAGCATCATCACCACTCCATTCAGCCTCCCAGTAGCAGCGTCCAGTCAGACCCTCTCTACACAGCACCTGATGATAGAGTCAGGATGCATTTTATATGCCACTGCTATATAAGTCCCATCACCACTCCATTCAGCCTCCCAGTAGCAGCGTCCAGTCAGACCCTCTCTACACAGCACATTACTGCACCGTACCTACTGTAGGGGAATTGCCATGCAGCCTCATCATTCTTTTGTAGATTTGCTCTCAAGAAATCAACAACTCTTCTTTCTCTCTGTCTTTCTAGAAGAACATGCACACACACACACACACACACACACACATCAACTATAATTAGATTTAGAGATCAGTTGCCCTCATTTTATTCCCAGTGGGGTACTCTGATAGTTTAAGCTGATACACAATGTCATTTTGTGCTTCATAGTGAAATAACCAAATACAGTACAATAGCAATATACAGCGCCGCCAGATAGTATTGGCACCCTTTAATTTTATTTACAAAGTGTGCATTATATCCAGAAATAAATGGAAATAAACATAACTTTTACCATCAGGATCCTTTAATTGAACATTATAAGATATTTAGAATTGCCAAGTATTTATTTCCAAATGCATTTTGTAATTTCAAACAAAAACACGAGAAAGGGCATGTCCAGGAATATTGGCACCCCTCCTTCAAGGGTTAATTGTACACTATTAGACAGCAATGGCAGCCTCCAAAGGTTTTGGTTTTCATCAATGACTGTGTTCTTTCATTTTACAACCAATCCACTGTGCATTTGGATGTGTTCTTTGGGTTTTTGTCTTGCTGGAGTGCACATGATGTTTAACTCAAACCAAGTGTTCTTGCCATGGTTACACTTTTTCCTGTAAATGATGATACCTGTCATACGGTCAAAGCCTCCAATACCTGATGCAACAATGGTGTGACATAATATTATGGATCGGACACCATGCTTAATTTTTGGTAGGGTGTCCTTTTCCTTAAAGACTTTCTTGCAGAGTATGCAAACATGCTGTTTGTGTAAGTCACTGAAAAACTGTGCTATTGCTTCATCTGACCTTAAAACATTCTTAAAAGGGCTGTGCTATGTCTGTATTTTCTCATACAGCCGTCAGGTGTTCCCTGTTATGACTTTTATTAAGCAATGTGGTCTGCCTTGGTCTCCAACCAAAAGGCACTATAGCGTAAGCAATGGGTGTTAAATACTGGAAGAATCGCTCACAAGATGATACAAGCATGAAACTTGGCACAAGTGTTCATTAGGACATGCTTATCAATATCAGGGGTGGAGGCACTCAGAATTCCATGTTGCCTAGCAACGGTTGCTAGGTAAAGCACTTTCCCTAGCAACCAGTATCAATTATGCCATTTCTGATTGATTTTGTGGTATGAAGGCATCTGTGCCCTGAGACATTGTCCTAAAATCACTGTAGCAATACTTCAAGAAGTTATATGGCAAATATGTACCATAATGACCCCTTATGATGTAATTTTATCCACCCAAAACCATTGTTATTATGCAAATAATTCCATGTTAAATGATGTCTTTTTAAAATCATGTCAAGTGAAACAGGCTTTACAAATGTCTCTAGGCCTATCTTTATATACATGTACCAAATACTGCCAACTGACCAGGCAAAAAAAAAAAAATCAGGAAGAAAGAATACATACAGTATAGTACATGATACCATACGTGCTGTGTTGAGAAGTGTCATCTGACAGTGATCCTCATGCTTACCTCAGTATTATTCATTATTATATCCAAAACTAAATGGACTAATATCTTTAGGATGACTGTAAAATTCTTTCAACCTAAAGGGCCTAATGTCAAGTTAAAGATAAGTTACATTCAAAACAACAGATAGTAGGCTATTTGGAAAGCAAAGACATGTGTTTCTCTCTATACTGGTCAGGTTAGTAATATTACACCCCTCTACTGAGTGTATATTGTATTTACAAAGTTAAAAGTACCAAACCTTTCATTTCTACAGTGCCCTCCATTATTATTGGCACCCCTGGTTGAGATGTGTTTTTTAGCTTCCAATTATTATTATTTTTCTCTAAATAATATGGGACCTTAATGGAAAAAAAAGAGAAATTTCCAACCTTCAATACAAGTGCATTTATTCAGTGGGGAAAAAATCCCACATAAAGAAATAATTATTTGACATCAAATAATGTGTGTCACAATTATTAGCACCCCTGTTGTTAATATTTTGTACAACCCCCTTTTGCCAACAAAACAGCACCTAATCTTCTCCTATAATGTTTCACAAGATGGGAAAAGACAGAAAGAGGGATCTTCAGCCATTCCTCTTTGCAGAATCTCTCTAAATCATCCAGAGACCTGGGTCCTCTCCTCTGTACTCTCCTCTTCAGCTCACCCCACAGGTTCTCAATGGGGTTGAGGTCTGGGGACTGAGATGACCATGGGAGGAGCTTGATTTTGTGTCTGGTTAACCATTTCTGTGTAGATTTGGCCATATGTTTAGTGTCATTGTCTTGCTGAAAGACCCAGTGACGACCCATCTTCAGCTTTTTGGCAGAGGGCAACAGATTTTGATTTAAAATGTCCTGGTATTTCAAAGCATTCATGATGCCATGCACCCTAACAAGCTTCCCAGGGCCTTTGGAAGCGAAACAGCCCCACAGCATCACTGACCCACCCCCATACTTCACAGTGGGTATGAGGTGCTTTTCAGCATGCGCATCTTTCGTGGCACGCCAGACCCACTTAGAGTGTTTGTTGCCAAAAAACTCAATCTTGGTCTCATCTGACCAAAGCACACGGTCCCAGTTGAAGCCCCAATACCGCTGGGCGAACTCCAGACGTTTGCGTTTATGATTGTGGGTGAGGAAAGGTTTTCTCCGTGCATGCCTCCCAAACAGCTTGTTGGCGTGTAGACAGCGCCTGATGGTTGATTTGGAGACTTTGTGACCCCAGGATGCTACCATTTGTTGTAATTCTGTAACAGTGAGCTTTGGAGATATTTTGATTTCTCTTACCATCCTCCTCACTGTGCGTGGTTGCAAAATAAACTTGGGTCCTCGTCCAGGCTTGTTTACCACTGTTCCAGTTGTTTTGAACTTCTTAATTATTCCTCTCACAGTGGATATGGGCAGCTGCAGTTGAGTGGCAATCTTCTTGTAGCCTCTGCCTGACCTGTGAAGGTCGACGCACATCTGCCTCACTTGTATGCTGTGTTCCTTTGTCTTTCCCATGTTTAAGAGTGGATAAGAGAAATGGCCTCGGTGTCACGTCATATTTATACCCCAGGGAAACAGGAAGTGATGAATTACTAATTAAATGTTTCTACATACTCTGGTAAACTTTGTAAACTACTGTAGAAATGACAGAAATGCTTCAATTATATTTATTTCCTGGGAATTGTTAAGGGTGCCAATAATTGTGGAACAGGTGATTTAATGAAAAATAATTATTTTTTAGTCAGGGATTTTTTTTATTTTCCTACAATTCATTTGAGTTGAAGGCTACATTTTCCTAAAATTTTCAGTGTGACAGTATTCTTCTGCAATAAACACTGAATGTATTTGAAGGCTTTTAACACATCTCAACCAGGGGTGCCAATAATTATGGAGGGCACTGTATATAACACTAGGCTATAATATTTCTACTATCGATTACTATCGACTATAGCTAGACAGAATTTAAACATTTTCAATTGGCAGAATTTCACTGCCAAAGGCATTGTTTTCTCATAGTCAGCTTTGTGTAGTCAGTGCATTTGAGATGCGCATAAACACATAGTCTAGACATTGGCTCTATCAAGAACACGTCAGCAACTCTGGACAATTTGCACTGGCTTTAGGCAAATTTGACCAAAGAACCTTCCACCATGCTGAGCCAGTCCATCCCCACTCAGCCAGAGAGGACAACTGCTGATACGACACTACATGCCTGCATAGCAATAGCCAACTGCCCTCTTGATATGCTGTGGCAGGATAGCCTTGGTGAGTGGGAGTCATTGGATCGCAACTGTTTGGAAGCCTCCTTGAGATAGAATCACAGAACTCACACCTTGACCATCTCTTAGGGAGGTGTGACATTAACAACTGTAGAGAAATATATGAATCCTCACTATACCCTACCTAAAGAACTGAAGATGATACTTATGCATTATGAATGTGTATTCCTTTGTCTAGTTGTTTGTCTAGTAATTGATACAATAAAGATGTTTGTGTCACAAGTCTTATTTTCTCTCGCTGACCCATGGGCACCGGAGGAGGTGCGACAGGCAGCAATGTCCAGCAGGTATTAACAGCTACCTGTACAATCCTGATGAGGAGTGAAATGTTCCTTGAGCATTGTTCAAGAGTAACCCAGTCATAGATGAAGGTGTTTAAAGACCACACACATTCTTCCCAAAACCCTCACCATTTTGCCAGATTCACAAACATCAGCTATGGCAAAAGACTGAAATTGGTTTCCATAGTGTTGTTCACAGTTCCACAGCTAATAGTCTGAATGTATTGTGAGTAAGTTTGCATGCATGATGAGATATGCTTATGCTATATGCTTATGCTATATTACAGTAATATCAATGGGACACCACACTGACCGCTCAGCACCACATAGACTAGCCTAGTTTGAAATGAATATTCTTCCCCAAAGCTGTCACTAAACTGAACTTACACTTACTGGAATGTATTCATCTACAGTATAAAGGACCATGCACCTTGTAGGAAAGCTCAAATCTCAGTATACTTTGTATAATGACAATAAAGGCTTTCTGTTCTATTCTATTCTATTCTATTCTATTCTATTCTATTCTAATACCATTGCTCTCAATGGGACACCACACAGGATGCCCATAACCAGAATATGAACTTGTTATATATCCAAGTAGCAGGATTTCAATGGCCCCCAACCTGGCCACCCCATGGTCAAAACTGTCCTGATGTAGAGGAACCAACTTGGATTGCTTTCCTTTCAGCTTTCCTCTCTTTGCACAGCTCTCCATCTTATGTATGGATCAAATGTTTGTATGAATTGAAGAATATTTTGTTTTAATTTACAAAATACCAAGTGTCCCAACTTTTTGTAAACCAGTTTGTATCTCAATATTGTAGCACCCAACTCACTATACGTATATAGTGATTAATAAAAGGCTACTAGGACAGGTCAAGAATAACTTTGCTAGGTTACAATTTACAACACAGCACTGTTCTAACTGTATTCATGTATGCTCTTTGTCTTTGCAAAATGTTCAGTTTTTTACCTATGAATTGTCAGATGGCTTTACTAGGCTCATTTATAAAGATAAAGACAGGCCTGATGTGTACTGAGACATGTAAGCCATATTGAGACATTATGTCTTCAAAAAGTAAATTGAAGTGTAGATTGTATTTTCACATAATTGCTATTACTTCAATGGAAACAAAATGACATCAAAAGGGACATTGCCACACATGTTTCTAATGTATAACCTCTTGAAGGTTTCATGTAGTGATTTTAGGACACACGGTCAATATTCAGACATCACAATACCACATAATTACTCAGAACCTGTTTTCATTGATGCTGATTGCAACTGTAAGGAAAAGGGTGCATACTTGTAATATGGAGCCATTCTCACCATTGCTACAGTGATTTTAAGACAATGGCTCAGGGTGCAGATGCCTTAATACCACAACATTAATTAGAAACTGCATAATTGATGCTGGTTGCTAAGGAAAATGCTTTACCTGGCAACCGTTGCTATGCAACATGGAATTTTTAGTGCCTCCACCCCTGATATTGATAAGCATGTCCTCATGAACACCTGCGGCAATTTTCATGCTTGTATCACCTTGTGAGCGATTTTGTCACCCATTGCTTGCACTACTACTTTGTGTAGTGTTTAACACGGGGTGCTTATTGAAAAAAACTACCCAAAACAGTTCAAAGTTGACAGTCAGGTTTGTAGATGTTAAAGCCTGTGTTTTTTTCATTATTTGCACCGACCTCCAAATACCTTTATCATAATGTCTTCCCCTACCCCCCACATCCAAGGATGTTCTTTACAGCTCCATGTTTGGCAGATTTCTGAATAACACAACACAGTGTTGAAAATGTTATACGAAGGTCTTTTGAGATTACCTTTTATTATTTGGAGGTCTTGTTTTTGCAAATAATAGTATTTGTGGTGTCCTCAGGCAGCTCCTCTGTCTTCACATTGGTGAAAGACAAACAAGCTGTAACAGGTGGTTATTTAAACACAAATATCATAATTCCTTGCCTAATTCATGTTATATGGGCAAAAGCAAGTAGTCAAAGGTGATTCCCATTAGCGATTTACCATAATTGAGTAAAATTAGGCTTCCACAATGGTATCCAGTAAAGGGTGCCAATACCAGTGATCCAGGGAGCTTTACCGTCTTCAATTTTTTCCCTCTCATAGTTTAGTATTTAATGCTGTTGATTATTTTTATATTAGTATCAACCACAAGCTATCTATAGAAAAATCATGGTTGACCATACTATTTGTTGTCTGGAGATATGTCCCATAATGTACTTAAACTTCAAGGGTGCAAATAGTAACTGGCGGCACTGTATAGCTTAGCAATATATTAACCATCATACTTAAAAAACATGGCGTACTGGTCCATTTGGGGGAATCAGAAACAAGTTTTATTAGCATGGTTGGATAAAGAGGGGCAAAAGGATTCACAGGGAACACTATACTAGGCCGGGAGCCAGGTATACCCCTCAGGATGTTTTTTGCTAACTTTTTTTCACTATGATTTCCTGTTAGTCTATACCCTGGGCCATAACGAGTTGATAGGGACAACTCCCAACTCGGCCCCGTTTGGTCTCAGGGCCCAAAAAACTAACTTTTAAGGAAAATCAGCAGGCGAAATTATGTAGCTTTATATATTAAGTTACTGAAACTGCAAAAATGGTCCTAGAACCCTGTAAATTTACATAGGTCATCCTGTCACATAGGGGAATGTACCTGTAACATGTTTCAGGGCTTGGGGCTTTTCTTCTGTCAAATTTCATCTTCAATATACCCAAAAAGCCCAAAAAATGCTTGTCCGCCTGACAAATTGTCTTCAAATTTGATCATTTTCAGCTCCGTTATGATATGCATTAGTCCCTCAAATGTAAATAAAAAACTACCCACGTTCATGAGCTTCAATTTAAGTCTAAGAGGACCTTTCTAGCTAGAGTACAACAGCTGCTATGTCCAAAGTTATTCACAATAGCCTATCCGAAAATAGTAGCCTAGTGGCAGGCATTCAGACACTTTCAGGCATTACCATTTGTAACGGACTGCCTCCGTCATCTCTCCCGTGAGAGCGCAGCGTTACCGTTTTACGCACTACATCTCCCATGTCACCTTGCAGTCACCAATTATCCCGTAGCCTATAAAGAGGCCAAGTTCAAATATAATGGCGGCTGAGAGTTTGTGAGAAGAAGACAACTGCAGAGCGAGAGAGAGAACAACGCGGAGCTTGAACCTGGAAGATTGCCTTGAAATAACCGTTGATGTTCATAACGGCAAAAAGGGAGCCTCGTCTGTTAAGACTGTGACCAGGACGCATCGACAGAGTCGGACGTTGTCACGAAAGCCTTGCGCAGACCAGGAGGTCTCATCCAGCCTACAACCTTTGCTGTCTGTACTTCCAGACCAGGGCGAAGACTACAGAACTCAAGGACGGTAAAAGGAATTCAATCTTCGTTCACCTGGCTCCACTATCCGTTCTCAAACCTCGCTACTGCTCAGCTCTCATCCGCTCAGACCCATCTCTCTCACAAGCGCGCACACATTACACACATTCATTCACAAACACAGTAAGGACAATTTCTTTTTGGGGGGTTTACTTTATTGTATTTGATAATATTGTATTGTTTAATTCTATTTTGAAGAGTGCACTAAAAATAACAAAAGACTTTCTTGTGTGGAACTGAATTATTTCCAAGGTCATCACTGGTTATTTATTCATTGTGGGAGTGGTAACAGGTTAATCCGACGGCAGTGTTCGTGCTGCCTGGCGCCCAACTCAAAATAACTTAAAAAACTTAAAACATAGTCGGTTGCACCGTTACACATTTCACATGGGACTATGACCCTCAATTTCACATAAACCATATGTTTAAAGTACTTGACCTTGACTTGAAATTTGCTAGGAACGAAAGTATGAAGTGATTAGCATCAAAAGTAACTAATGTTACCACCTATTGGTGGATTGTGAACAGGATGCAGGCTCACAAATATGCCACCAGGAAAGCAGGCAAGGGTGACATTGTGCTACCAAATCCAAAAACGAATTCAATGAAAAGAACTGTGCTTTATAGAGCAATTAAGACATGGAACGAATTGCCATTGGATATCCGTGAAGACACGGGCAAAAAAACCTTTAAAAGGAAATTAAAAAGGTATCTTTTGAATGGTTGATATAGGTGTCATCTTAAGTTGTAAGGTCTGTTTTTTTATTGTTTTAAATGTGTGAAGGAGAACTTTCAGCAATGTGGCAGCATTGCTTTTTATAACAGTTTGCTAAACTTGTTGCTGACCTTCTGAGATCTTCTTGTATGTCTTTTACTTGAATCTTTGAAAAACTCTTTTTATTTTTTTTTGCAAGGCATGTTTATCTGTATTGTTATTAATCTGAAATGTGATGTGTTACATGTATTTGGAATAGGACCCCAGGAAGACTAGCGAACTGCTACGGCATAAGCTAATGGGGATCCTTTAATAAAATAAATAAAAATAAAATAATAAAAATGCAACACATGGTACTATTGCACAAAAGGAATGAATCAAATGAGCAGCTGTAGTGTAGAATGTGAATAAAAACTTGTAATCATCATTTAATAACCATCATTATCATCATTATTATCATCCTCCTTGTCCTCATCTTCATCCACATTTCTATGGATTTCATCAGTCATATCATGTTCATCTGTGTCCTTTTGGGATCACCCTCAAACCATAAGCTTAGTGGTTCAAGCTTCCTAGTAGGCTATGTATGTGTTTATGTGAAACCCATGGTCAAGTGGACTTGGGATCTCTGAGTAATGTTCATGGGCCCTCTTCCAGATGCACACCTGAAAGTTTGTATGGTGTGTTGTTTGAGTTAGAGAGTTGAGAATAATGTATTAATCCCAGGGGGAAATGAAGGTGTCAAGTAGAATATTACATTACATTACATTACATTTCACTTAGCTGACGCTTTCATTTTAATCAAAGCCACTTACAGTGCCCTCCATAATTATTGGCACCCCTGGTTGAGATGTGTTAAAAGCCTTAAAATAAATTCAGTGTTTATTGCAGAAGAATACTGTCACACTGAAAATTGTAGGAAAATGTAGCCTTCAACTCAAATGAATTGTAAGAAAAAAAAAATCCCTGACTAAAAAATAATTATTTTTCATTAAAACACCTGTTCCACAATTATTGGCACCCTTAACAATTCCCAGGAAATAAATATAATTGAAGCATTTCTGTCATTTCTACAGTAGTTTACAAAGTTTACCAGAGTATGTAGGAACATTTAATTAGTAATTCATCACTTCCTGTTTCCCTGGGGTATAAATATGACGTGACACCGAGGCCATTTCTCTTATCCACTCTTAAACATGGGAAAGACAAAGGAACACAGCATACAAGTGAGGCAGATGTGCGTCGACCTTCACAGGTCAGGCAGAGGCTACAAGAAGATTGCCACTCAACTGCAGCTGCCCATATCCACTGTGAGAGGAATAATTAAGAAGTTCAAAACAACTGGAACAGTGGTAAACAAGCCTGGACGAGGACCCAAGTTTATTTTGCCACCACGCACAGTGAGGAGGATGGTAAGAGAAATCAAAAGATCTCCAAAGCTCACTGTTACAGAATTACAACAAATGGTAGCATCCTGGGGTCACAAAGTCTCCAAATCAACCATCAGGCGCTGTCTACACGCCAACAAGCTGTTTGGGAGGCATGCACGGAGAAACCCCACCCCAATGGGATCTCCACCTTAACGTGGTGGGGTGGTTTGCGTGTCTCCGTGACCCCCAGAGCTATGTCGGGTAGGGCCACCCAAGCCGAACAGGTCGAAGGGTAGAGACCAGACAAAGAGGGATCCCACTGGCCCTCCAGGTTGGGGGTTGGGCTGTGGGCTGATAACCCGCACTCGGAAAAAACAAATTATTACAGAAACCAGAAACAGAGCACCATATCCGGGGAATGCTGAAGCCAGTCCTCACGATAGGAGAGACACCATGACGCTCAGGGGTCAAAGCCGACAGGACATCCTTGGGCTGAATAGGCCACTGCTGCACCCGAAAAGCACCTTGAAGATTGGAAACTGGAATGTACGAACACTCTACGCAAGCGGCAACATTTCACTAGTAGCAAGGGAAATGAAGAACAGAGGAATCGACATCATGGGCATCAGTGAAACACACTGGACAGGACAAGGAAAAGCAGAACTAGCAAAAGGAGAAACAATCATCTACGTACTTAGGAAGAGACAACGACAACCATAGACAAGGAGTAGGCATACGGATGTCAAAAACAGCAGTAAGAGCTCTGATTGATTGGACTCCAGTCAATGAGAGAATCATTCAAGCCAGATACCACTCCCAACACATCAAGATGACCATCATACATATCTACGCACCCACTGAAGATGCCGAAGAACAAGAAAAAGATGAATTTTATGCGAGACTGCAGGATGTACTCGACAGCAGAAATAAACATGACATGTTGATTGTAACAGGAGATATGAACGCTAAAGTAGGACAGGAAAACAAAGATTATGACAGGGTCATGGGCAAGCACGGTCTCGGACAGCAGAATAACAACGGAGAAAGGCTGTGTGAGATGTGCGACATGAATGAGCTTGTAATAACAGGAACTTTGTTCCCACATAAAGACATACATAAAGCAACCTGGATATCCCCAGACGGGAAGACCAGGAATCAGATAGATCATACATTAGTCAACAAACGATTTAGGAATTCAGTCAAAGATACAAGAGTACACAGATCTGCGGACATCGGAAGTGACCACTACCTCATATGCACAACAATCAAGCTACGACTGAAGAAACATCAAAAGGAAAAGAAGAACTCCAGAGTCAAGTATGAAACAGCAAAGCTGAAAGATAAAACCATCTTAAAGACCTTTTCCATCAGTTTGCGAAACAGGTTCCAGGCACTAGAAAAGGAAGCGAAAGCAGTAGGAGATGAAGAGGTGGAATGTGAAGCCCAAGTAATGGAGAAGGCATTTAAAGAAGTAGCTGAAGAAGTCCTTGGAAGACCACGGAAAAAGAAAAAGCCATGGATCAGTGAAGAATCTTGGAGCCTTGTCGAACAAAGAGAAAGACTAAATAAGGAAATCCTAAACACACATTCGGAAAGAATCAAGAAGCAGTTAAAGGTGAAGTATGCAGAGAAGAACAAGGAGGTGAAGAGAAGTATAAAAGCAGACAAAAGAAAATGGTTGGAGAACATCGCTAGTGAAGCTGAAGACGCTGCAAGAAAACAACACATGAAGACCCTATATGGACTCACAAAGACATTATGCAACGAGAGACCCAGACAGAGCACAGCAGTACTAGACAAAAATGGTAACCTCATCAGTGGAAGAGACGCAATTAAGTTAAGATGGACAGAACACTTCAAGGACGTGTTTAATGCAGAAGAACCAGAATACCCAATAATAGAAGATGATGAATGTGATTTCAATAACAGAATCGAGGAGATCACAGTAAATGAACCTTCAATTGTTGAAGTCAAAGATGCAATAAAGAAACTGCAGAATTGTAAAGCACCAGGAATCGACTGTATCACAGCTGAGCTATTGAAAGCTGATGTAGAGTTCTCAGCGAAAAAAGTGCACCAACTTCTAGGGAAGGTATGGAAACATGAAAAGATCCCAACAAACTGGAAGAAAGGGCTTATCATCAAACTAGCAAAGAAAGGAAACCTCAAAGAATGCAAGAACTCAAGAGGCATAACCCTACTATCTGTTGTGGGAAAGATACTTGGCAGGATTATTGTAGACCGTATAAGACATGGAGTTGACTGCAGACTAAGAAAAGAACAAGCAGGTTACAGAGAAGGAAGGGGAACAACAGAGCAAGTCTTCATACTACGGAACATCATAGAACAGGTTAATGAGTGGCAAGCAACACTGTATATGAATTTTGTAGACTTCGAGAAGGCTTTCGACTCTGTCCATCACAAGAGTCTGTGGATAATCATGGAAAAGTACGGAATCCCAGAGAAGATTGTGAGGATGGTCAAAACATTCTATGAAGACTTCCAGTGCGCAGTGGAAGACCAGGGAGAAATATGTGAATGGTTTGACATTAAAACTGGTGTCAAACAAGGCTGCAATATGTCAGGATTTTTATTCTTGATTGTCATGGATTGGGTCATGAGAAGAACGGTTAGACAGGGAGAGAATGGAATCAGATGGAAGCTAACATCAAAACTAGACGACTTGGACTTTGCAGATGACATAGCATTACTATCCTCCACAAAACAACAAATTCAGAATAAAACAACACGATTGAATGAAGAGGCCAGGCGAGTAGGTCTTAAGATCAACACACAAAAAACAAAAACAATGAGAATTAACGCAAACAACCAGGAAATAATTCAGATAGATGGAAAAGACATTGAAGAGGTGGAACAGTTCACATACTTGGGAGCCACAGTTTGTAAAGAGGGAGGAGGGATGAAAGACCTAAAGAACAGACTATCAAAAGCGAGAGGTGCCTTCGTCAGACTCAAGAAGATCTGGAGCTCCAACAGCATCACAAGGAGAACAAAATTGAGACTCTACAAGACACTAGTGGTGCCAGTATTGCTATATGGAAGTGAGACATGGAAAATGAACAAAGGAGACAACAAAGCAGTCGATGTGTTCCATAATAGATGCCTACGCAGAATACTCCGTGTACGTTGGCAAGATCATGTCAAAACTGAAGACCTACTAGAAAGAGCTGAGATGAAGCCTCTGAGTGAAGAAGTGAAACTCCGTAGATGGAAAATGATTGGACACATACTACGACAAGACCACAACAATGACTGCAATATAGCAATGACCTGGGCACCAGAAGGGAAAAGAAGAAAAGGAAGGCCGAAGACCACCTGGAGACGTACTGTGGAGAAAGAAAGAAAAGAACTAGGATGGACATCATGGGCTGAAGCGAGGACTGCGGCAGCTGACCGGGAGAAGTGGAGGTGTTCTGTGAAGGCCTTATGTGCCACAAGGCACGAAGTGGATAGGTAACAGGTAACAGGCACGGAGAAAACCTTTCCTCACTCACAATCATAAACGCAAGCGTCTGGAGTTCGCCAAGCGGTATTGGGGCTTCAACTGGGACCGTGTGCTTTGGTCAGATGAGACCAAGATTGAGCTTTTTGGCAACAAACACTCTAAGTGGGTCTGGCATACCACGAAAGATGCGCATGCTGAAAAGCACCTCATACCCACTGTGAAGTATGGGGGTGGGTCAGTGATGCTGTGGGGCTGTTTCGCTTCCAAAGGCCCTGGGAACCTTGTTAGGGTGCATGGCATCATGAATGCTTTGAAATACCAGGACATTTTAAATAAAAATCTGTTGCCCTCTGCCCGAAAGCTGAAGCTGGGTCGTCACTGGGTCTTTCAGCAAGACAATGACCCTAAACATATGGCCAAATCTACACAGAAATGGTTCACCATACACAAAATCAAGCTCCTCCCATGGCCATCTCAGTCCCCTGACCTCAACCCCATTGAGAACCTGTGGGGTGAGATGAAGAGGAGAGTACAGAGGAGAGGACCCAGGTCTCTGGATGATTTAGAGAGATTCTGCAAAGAGGAATGGCTGAAGATCCCTCTTTCTGTCTTTTCCCATCTTGTGAAACATTATAGGAGAAGATTAGGTGCTGTTTTGTTGGCAAAAGGGGGTGTGACACACATTATTTGATGTCAAATAATTATTTCTTTATGCGGGATTTTTTCCCCACTGAATAAATGCACTTGTATTGAAGGTTGGATTTTTCTCTTTTTTTCCATTAAGGTCCCATATTATTTAGAAAAAAATAAAAAATAATTGGAGGCTAAAAAACACATCTCAACCAGGGGTGCCAATAATTATGGAGGGCACTGTACAGTTATTATTTCTCAGGGTATTGGTTACAGTCCCTGGAGCAATGTGGGGTTAGGTGCCTTGCTCAAGGGCACTTCAGCCATGGAGATGTAGGGAGAGGTCAGGGGGGATTCGAACCTGCAACCCCCTTTGAAAGACCAACACTCATTACCACTCGACCGCGGCTGCGGTACATGCATTTATATATGCATTTATACATATATAAATGCAAAATACATTACACACACAAGGCATTACACACATCGTTACACATATATAAACCATATAGCTCACTCTTACATAGCCCACATACATTCAACCAAGGCAGATTCTCTCTCTCTCTCTCTCTCTCTCTCTCTCTCTCTCTCTCTCTCTCTCTCTCGCACGCACGCACACACACACGCACGCACGCACGCACACGGCTGTGGTTGGTGATAAGTACATCAGTGTAACAGTGTAACATGTGTCTTAGCTAAGTGGCATAGAGCAGCCAAAAAAACAAAGCGATGAAGTGTCCAAAAAAGTATTCCAGTGATTCATCACATGTGCCTTAGCTGAGTGGTACTGAGGAACCCAAGACAAAGTGTCCAAAAATTGTCCAGGAGTGACAGACGTCACTGTGCACAGTCCAAGTCAAAGAGCCAGGGTCAAGTATTCATCATATCCATTGAAAAAGGATGGGGTATCACAAGTTTCACACTGTGTTGCTCAACCTCTCCACACACACACACACAGAGACACATACGCACACGCACACACACGCATTCCTGATTGTTGTGGGGGGTAGGTAACACCCAAGTGTAGGATAGTCCAGGTAGAAGCACAGGAGGCATACGTACAAATAAAGTGTGCAGGTGTTTATGTGATCCAATCACCTCTGCCGATCTCATTCTATGTGACCTTCTGTGTGGTGTTGAATAGCTGGATGGCCCTGGGGACAAAGGACCTCCATAGCCTATCTGTCCTGCAGGAGATGGCGCAAAATCTGTAACTGAACAGGCTTCTCTGGTTGTCAAAGACAGGGTACAGGGGGTGCTTGTAGTTGTAGTTGTCAATTAACTTATAGAGTCGAGTCTGCTTAGTGTCCTCTTTTCAGCTGTGATAGTGAGAGCCTCCCCAGATAGCAAGCTTACATTGAATCGATGTAGAATCAGCATTCCATTGCCGACGCTAAACCATTGAAACAACATCAGATGTCGATGTTGATTTAGCATCAGTTTGCACCCTCGACTAACATTGAAACTATGTTGATTTTGTAACTATGGATCCACGCAACTTCAACTGTATTTCGATACGTGCCTATATTGAAACAACATTGAAATTTCGACGTAACTAAAAATCAATGAGCTTTCAATGTTATTTCAATAGAAAGGCTACCAGAATTATCTGGCTCATATATCCTGCTTTATCTACAGCCAGGATCCACATTTTAATAATATAAAATAATAAATATGAAACACAAGATGTTTATTAAGAAAGATGTTTATTATTTGAATTATTTTAATTACTGTCACCGCGACTGGCACCTCCAGCTCTGTCCGGCGCATAGCGCAGCCATGCACAGCTTGTGTAAAAACAAGATCATCCATCCGATTCCCACCAGGCTGTTGAGCGAGGGCATCTGAAACACACAAAATATAGTTTTAATTAAAATGAATCCTAACAACACACATCGGTCCATAAAACTTTTCAAATCCCATATCGTGCAATTTCTGAAATATTGTAATGGGTGTTATCACAGCATGTGTAGGCTACGTTGCGATATAGGCTAGAGTAGGCCTACATCTGTTGTGATAACATCCATTACAATACTTACACATCTGGAGGAATACAGCAGGAAATATGGTATTGTGGGATGAATGTACCGTATCCTTACCATTGGGCGTTCTGTTGGAGTCTTCCTAAGGTCCCCGACCTCTGCTGCGTCTGTCTCCCTCCTCCTCCATCTCTGGCCATCGGTCCTACTGGGCTGTTAGGTCGTTATGATTGTGATGGGCCAGGAAAGTCAGAGCTGGAGCTCTCGTTGTGGTCGTGGAAGGTCTAAAGCACATACACACAAGTTTTTACGTTTTAAGTGTGTTCCAGCAACTGACACCAGTACACGTAGCCTACTGCTACTTGTAGCTGCAGTTCACAGAATGGCTGCAGTAAAGCTTGTTAGCCGGCTAGCCTGTTTCATTCAGCTTGTGTTGCCGAGGAAATCGGCCGTGACCGCACCAGGCGCTCTCAATAGGAAAACTGTGGCCGTTTATGGATCGCGGGACACTTACTGTGTAAAAGTATGAAAGAGTGCTTACCTATAGGCCTAATTGTTCATGGATCCGAGCGTGCGCCACTCTTTGTGTCCCGTTCAGCAACGACCGATAACTTCAATCTTTCCCGGTAAACTATATATCGATGGCCTTTCGATCATACGTGATTACCAAATATCAATGATACATCAATCATAATAAGGACGACCTTGAATCAATGTTGTTTCAATATCCTTGCTGTCAACTTTATTTTAGGTCGGGTTACATCGGTTTAACAATGGTGATTCAACATCTATTTTGCATCAATATTTCAATGTCGACCATTCTGATGATTCAGATGGAAAATCAATATCTATTCAATGTCAGCTTGCTATCTGGGTCCGCTTCTCTGCCTACAACAGACTCCGCTTTCCTCACCAGCCTGTCAAGGCAATGTTACCATTGCAGCATGCCACAGCATACTGTAGGAGAGGACACTGGCCATAACAGGCTGATGGATCATCTGCAGGAGTCTGTTGCATACATGGAAGGATCTCAGTTTCCCCAGAAAGTAGAGCCTGTTCTGGCCTTTCTTGTACAGTGCTTGCGACTTTGCAGACCAGTTCAGTTTATTGTCCAGGGGGCGTATTACAGAAACTTCCTATCTTGAAAATCTTATCTTATCTGTTTAGTTACCGCGGCAACGTGACTTTAGGACCGAATTTAGGAAAAGCGTATTACAGAAAAGCGTTTCCTAAGTTGTTTTGCGCATCCTATCTTAAGTTAAGAAAGGGGTATTACAGAAGCATCCTAACTTCGAAAAATCCTAAATAATTGGTCCTAACTTTAGGACAGCCACCCAGCTGTCCTAATTCCAGTTATCCATTGATTTGTTAGCCAAAATTTAGCTGGTGTTCATCACCATTTACCCACGCTCAGCTTGCTGTTTCAGCCAGAGCTAACAGTGAAGTCTATCCGGGAAAACGCATGAACGGATGAAATGTTAATTAAATTAGGCTATATTGACTGACCCAAACAATGTGTGAAGTGAAGATTTGAAGATAAATATAGCCAACTTCGATGTGAAGTCCGATATCAACTTCCTTAATTGACAGCCGACCGTGGGTCAAGCCAAGTCGGCTAATTGTCATTTATTTATATACATGCGCTGGTCATACAAAGACATTTCATGAAATTACGTCTTAACTGTTTTGCGTGCATTCGCTTGGAAAAACAAAGCATTGGGATGAAAATATGGAAAATGGGAAGCACTTTATTGGGACTGAAACCAATGCATTTGGTCAACTTGAGAGTGACCTAATTTCGTCCTCACAGATGTTGCTGTATTATAAATCCGTTCGGTGGAACGTCACTAATAAGTGCGTTATTTAAAGCTGCAGTCTGCAGGATTTTTAAAAGCATATTGCCAGTAACTGTCCTGGGATTCTGAAAGTAGAATATAAAATACCCCATAACAAAAAAAACCGAGCTCTCTAGGTCACCTATACGTCCCGCCCAGGCCCTGCAAAGTTTCAGACCGGTCCGGAAAAAGGTAACCAATCAGGTTTCCAGTTGGGATCTGCTGCCTGTCAATCATTCCATTGTGCACGCGCGTTACAAGGCAGGCTCGTAACCACGCTGACTCGTGCACGGAATCTGTTCTTTGAGAGCACCCATCCAGAGAAGTCGCAGTCAGGAATTGAGAAGTGAAGTCGCAGCCAGATATTGAGAAGTAAAGTCGCAAAATGGAAGGAAAAGGAGAGAAATGGCCAATACCGCCGTTGGCAACCACCGCCTACACGGCAAAAACGGCCAAAAAAAAAGAAATTGGACGAATCAACCGTCAAGGCCCGTAAAAAGGAGTCCGACAAGGCAAGAGGGGCAACGCGGGTGAACATTGGCATTGCCTTTGAAAGGTGGCGGGTTCTGAAAGAGAATAAAGGCTTCAAATTCGACTACGAATTGGCCACATTTCTTCTAGACAGGTAAGTAAAGTTCCACCCGTTTCTATCATCTGCCTGATGTACCGTAAATGCATGTGGGTGAGCGGGAATATTGCCTAAAACTAGCGCCTAAACGCTTTGGCTGAGCTAGTTGTTGTGGCTAATGTGTAGGCTAGTGCTAATGTGGATAAAATATTGCTACCAACTGCGTGTGCTTTTTTAGTCATCTCTACACTGTGCGGTCCGTCGGTCATCTTATTGTGCTCTATGGATTTGCACGTCGATAAGTGTTCGTTTTCTACTACTACCACAAATGAGATACCTAGTTCTAGCCTAAGGGGTTTGATTTTCAATCTGAGAATGACATTGTTGCTGCATAGCCTACACGGAATTGGCTGTAGTTCCAGCCATTGTGCCTTGTTTTGAAGCGACACGTTTCGCAGGTGCATCATTATCTGTCTAGTTTTACACCTAGAACTTGAAAATCGTTTTACGCGCTTCCCCGAAAATGGACAATAGTTTGGAAGTTTGGCTGCTTGGTTGGCAGGAGGTATGCCCGCCCATTCTACATGGCGCCAACGTATAATGTCCGCGCACAGTATGTGACATGTGCTCTTTCACGGTACTGACGAACCAGCCGCATAGGTCGGCGGACTCCTTCGATGCTTTCATGTCCACTTTCAAAGGCTACATCTACTGGTATGTCTCGCTGTGCAATCCTGTAGAAAGCAACAGTGTGTGTGTGTGTGTGTGTTTCATAGACAAAACGCCAGACCATGTCATAGCATGTTTTGTTGCAGTTACCAGGGTTGTACTCCGCCTGTGACCTCGACACCGTCCAAGCGGATGATACCCCCTCCCCGCGTGCCTGTGGCCCTCTCAACAATCGTAGGAGATTCCCTGTCTGATAGGTAGGTTGTAGTAAATGTCATATTTGTGCACTGTTCATTTTCAACAAGTCACCTGATGGAAAAAGTGCAACTTGCATGCCAAGAATCCACTAATGGTATAGCAAACATTTGCTTTTATATAGAGAAGAGGACTTCTCTGAAGATCCCCAGGGTTCTCATGACGACGCCATGCATGTTTTAGAAGAAAGGTAAAGGTTTTTTTATTGAACACTTAACACATAACACACTTTACACATTATTTCACATTCTGGTATGGAATTCATATACTGAATTTATTTTGGGCCTTGTTGTAGCATTTCATTTCCGACCATCAGCGTCCAAGAGGACCTTGATGAGAATGCCTTCAACAGCATTCAAAACTCAATGTAAGTGACTGACCACAGATCTGTGATGGTGTTTATACATGGCATATGAATAATGGGTGTGGTGTACAGCTGGGATAATGGGGATGGTGGAAAAGGTGAACAGACACGGATGTAAATGTAAAGTTATTGTGATGGTGAATGTATGTGGTGTGTGTAAGCACTGTGTGAACTACAGTATATCACGAAAGTGAATACACCCCTCACAGTTTTGCAGATTTTTGAGTATATCTTTTCATAGGAAAGCATTACAGAAATGTAACTTTGACACAATGATTAGTGACCTTTTACCAACATATTTAACCGCTTAAATTTCTTGTTCACTCAGAAAAAAACAAAATACAGCCATTAATGTTTGAACATGTACTCACAAAAGTGAGTACACCCCCAGATTAAAATCCGGTAGAGAAGGGGCTATGTTGGCTCGAATCGTCTCGAAATGAAACAAAATGAAAAGGGATGACAAGGGAGGTCATCAGTGTGCGTTTCAACCTTTCTTTGCATTGAACTTTTAAATTTTGAGTCTGCAACTGGCTTAAATAGATTGGTGTGAGATTTGACTGCAATCCTATGGAGAATATCATGATCTGCTTCAGTAGTCACAGTGCATGTTGACATGCATGTTTCTTTTAGGTGTATTTCAGATTGCCAATGTTGACAGCATTCATGCATCCCCAAACCATGTCAGTCCCACTACCATGCTTGGCTTATGAGAGGATACACCATTTTTGTAAAACTCACTTGTTTACCACCACACATGCTTGACACCATCTAAAGCAAATTTGTTTGTCTTGGTCTCAAGAGAGATGAACAGACCAAGGATATGGATCACTGGAACCATGTCGTGTGATCTGAAGAGACCAAGATAAACAAATTTGCTTTAGATGGTGTCAAGCATGTGTGGTGGTAAACAAGTGAGTTTTACAAAAATGGTGTATCCTCTCATAAGCCAAGCATGGTAGTGGGACTGACATGGTTTGGGGATGCATGAATGCTGTCAACATTGGCAATCTGAAATACACCTAAAAGAAACATGCATGTCAACATGCACTGTGACTACTGAAGCAGATCATGATATTCTCCATAGGATTGCAGTCAAATCTCACACCAATCTATTTAAGCCAGTTGCAGACTCAAAATTTAAAAGTTCAATGCAAAGAAAGGTTGAAATGCACACTGATGACCTCCCTTGTCATCCCTTTTCATTTTGTTTCATTTCGAGACGATTCGAGCCAACATAGCCCCTTCTCTACCGGATTTTAATCTGGGGGTGTACTCACTTTTGTGAGTACATGTTCAAACATTAATGGCTGCATTTTGTTTTTTTCTGAGTGAACAAGAAATTTAAGTGGTTAAATATGTTGTTAAAAGGTCACTAATCATTGTGTCAAAGTTACATTTCTGTAATGCTTTCCTCTGAAAAGATATACTCAAAAATCTGCAAAACTGTGAGGGGTGTATTCACTTTCGTGATATACTGTACATGTGGTAATGTGAGATGTGACTGGTCCCTGGAATAAAAATCATTTACATGTGTGAAGACTGTAAAAAAAAGAAAACAGAGAAAAACGAAGGTTTTAAGCTGTATTTAACAGACATGCCTTTCTTTCTCTCATTCTCTCTTACTCTCTTTCAGCATTGACTGGGAAGAAGACCCAACCTGGTGTCTGGACACTGATGTGGCAATGTCTGAGGATGGAGATGAGGACAACTACAATGATGACGACTACAATGATGATGACTACGACGATGATGATGAGGAGGACGATGACGGCAATGACGAGGATGATGATGACGAGGACTATGTTCCTCCTCTCTGTCTACGGTAAGAAATGGACTTTGGCATGCAATTCTGCTGGAACATATGTTCTTATAAACACACAATGTGGTTGTGCAGTACATGTATCTTTGTACAACACTAACCATAATTTTAATCACTTCCAAATATAGCGGATGTCTTGGTAGTGGTAGTCTAAGCTATTTACATCTGGATAATGCACATATATCTGATGCACATACAATGCACTTATACACCTGTACAGGCCTGTGTTGGTACTAGCCTGTTAGTAAAATTAATTCTTGCACTGACTCTCCAGTCTGACTGGGTACAGGTTTTGAACAGAGACATTTGTATTCCAATAGTGCTGGTGCAGGCTGTAAGACAAACATCAGGGTGGAGAATCTCGAGTCGATTGGCTTGGATGACACCGTCCATGACATTCCGGACATGGACAGCTGCTCTACACCACCACTGCCCGGGAAGGTGGAAGTGGACAAGGAGGACGTCATCCTTGGAGAAAGAGTGTCCATGGTGTACCATGTGTGCCTTCAACAACTGGCTGAGTACCTCACCCTGCCAATATCACATTGCCCAACTTCTCAGTGTGGTGTTCCAGGACCATACCATGTAAAGTGCAAGGAGAGAGGTACAGCCATCATTCTGGAATGGGTAAGTTTACAATACAGAAGCCTTGTTCCATTGGTTAGTTATTCTAAACTACACACACACACACACACACACACACTGACATTATACATGTTTTTTATGTTTTCCTAGATCTGTGAAAATGGTCACTGTGTCTGGCAGTGGAACTCACAGCCCATGTTCAAGTTTGGGATGCAGGCTGGGGACTTCATGTTGGCAACCAACATTCTGTTGTCTGGTAACAACTACGCGAAGACGGCCCTTTTGTTCCGGTTTTTGAACATGGGTGTTGTAAATCGAGCCACCTTTTTCCGCGTACAGGACTGGTACTGTGTGGATGCTATAAAAGATTTCTGGCAAGTGAAGCGGGAGGAAGTTGTGTCCAGGCTGAAGTCAAAGGAGAGTGTCGTTCTTTTGGGTAAGAACACCTGATGTGGAGCACAACAGCTGTTTCATAGGTCGAGAGGAGCCGGAGGAGTGATTGACAGCTGCCATGCTATTCCCGACTTCTGATATTTAATCTCTCCTTCCCATTTCTCTGTGTTGCGTGAAGGCTCTTAACTTTCCCCACCTCCTTTATGATTCATTTGTTCATTCATTTGTTCCCTCTCTGCTCTTCAAACAGCTGATGGCCGCATGGACAGCCCTGGGTTTTGTGCTCAATACTGCACATACACTGTAATGGACAATGACAGCAAGGAGGTCGTGCATGTTGAGAACATCAACAAGAGAGAAACGCAGAGGGTGTCTGTAAGGATGGAGAAGGAGGGCTTCATGAGAAGTTTTGACACACTGTCAAAGGAATTGAAGATAGCGGAAATTTGCACCGATGCTCACTCTCAGATATCTGCACTTTTCAGTAAGGCTTATTTCTGCACCATGAATTAAGTGTTTTCACAGGCGAGCTTTGCCGGTTGTTTGAGTAGTTCTAATTTTCTAAGTATTTTTTTTGTTTAATTATTTGTTAAACATTTTAGAACTAAAAGACATTATATTGATATGGTTACTCAATTACATGATTTCAAAGTGCTGTGTAAATGCATGGTGTGTGTAAATATGGATCTGCTGTATTACCTATGTGGGCAAACATCCATCCTGTAAAGCAGAGCATGGACTTGGTTACAATTGTGTTTTTTACTAGTACTCCATATCAAAATGTACTCTATGTGTATTCCTTCCTGAATGTCACAGATCCAAAACGTGGACAATACAAGGACACCGGGGTGTTCCATTCATTGGACATGTGGCATGGGTCAAAAAACCTGGGAAAGAAGATCCACGCTGTGAGTGTTTTATAATTACAGCACACTTCTGTGACATTAGCCATGGAGGGAGGTATAGAGAGAACTGGTAAGGACAGGATTCAAACCTGCAACACTGTGATCTAAAGTCCACCTCTCTAAACACTAGGTCAGGGCTTCCCCGGCTGGTCATAATATGTGTGTCCGTCCGATGAGACATACTGTTTTATTTGTTTTTCTGTGGCGGTGACTTGTCATTTCAAGCTGATTTCATCCAGTTAACGAAATTGTGTCCCAATACCCCCATTCTCAATTGCCTCATTTTTTCCAGTGTTGTATACAGTTCACATTTCTCACAGGTGTCTTTCCAGTTCATCTTAGGTTTGCCTCCTCTGTGTACATGACAATGGACATTCTCTGCAATATCTTACTATTTTTAATTATTTATTCATAGGCTGGCCAGCGTAAGGGTTGTTCCATCCTACTGCAGTGGATGAAGGACATCTGCAACCATTTTTGGTTCTGCTGCAAAACAGCTGAAAATTACGACGAATTCTTTGTGAGTTGTCATACACTCTTCAAATCTCTATGTAATGGCAGGCCTTTGCTACTGTTGCATTTTTGAAAATAAATTGAGATTTTCTGACTGTACATAACTTTTTGTATCATGGCATCCTGTACCAGGACCTTTGGATTGCCCTTCTACACCATGTGGCCAATGAACATGAGTGGGGTGTGGATGAATGTCTACACCGCTCCCCGGGTGAATGTCTGCACGGCCCCTTGGGTGATAGAAACAAGGACTGGGTGCTGAGGGGCTCTGAGGCACACAACGCCCTGGCAGAAATCATTCGCAACCAGCGCTGGCTACAGCAGGTACCAAAGTACCTGCACTTCAGGTAATGACATAATATGAATTATGAATTCTTGAAACAACAGCCACATCCAACTGTCATCCACAACCAACATACTTGCATTGACCCCTGTCCAATCGTATCATATTCTACACCACCCACATTGTTAAACACATAACACATGTATTTGTATGTATTGCCTACTCCCTTGTCTGCATGCTGTCATATTGAATACAAAGGGTCACATACATCATGCACATAATTTATCTTTGTCTTGCTTGCGTTCATGCTCACTGCAACTTATGCGTCAAACTACATTTCACACACAAATAAATGTTAGTAGTATGTAAACATGAAAAGCGCTTGGTTTCATATGGATACTGTCTTCTCCACCCTTTTCTTTTGTATTTGTAGGTCAACTGCTGAGTTGGAGTCTTTCAACAACCATATCTTGATGTATGCCAGCAAGCGCTTTTGCTTCACCCCTCCCGTGTACGAAGCCAGAATCCTGCTTGCTGCCCTGGACTACAATCACCATGTGCACAGGCAACCCAAAAGAAGACCTGATGGCTCACTACAGTAAGTGATCAGCACATCCATGTCATTAATCAAATGGAAACATCGAGTAACACTAAAAGTACTACATGTTATTTATTGGTGTCAAGGTCTGGGGTTGCTGGTGGTCATGTGTGGTCTTTGGGATCTGTTTGTTAGATGCCGAAAGTTGTACAACAAAAAGTCTGCCATGTGGAGCTTGTACATAATGAAAGAGGACAAGGACTATTGCTACATTCCGGAACTCCAGAGAGCCATCATCGGAAAGCGTTTGTCAATGGGCCGTGGTCTACCCCGTCGTTCACAAGACAGGCCCGAGGACCCACGCCGACATGGACTACTAGCGGGTGTGCCAGCACCCACCATGCAGGAGCTTCTGGACAAGCAATCGTGTCGGGGTGCTGGTAAGTTTTAAGATGATGTCTTGACATTGTAGTCCATTCATTGTAGCGAAAAGTAATAGACCAAATGTAAAAAAAAAACACTGGTTTATACTGTTCATTGGTCTTGACATGATCACTCCTGAAAATGTCAACATGCCGCTGTACTCATCTAACGCTGCTTGAGTTCTATTTTCTCCCATAGTAATGCTGCAGTGAAGACTGTCATAATGCCTCCTCAGCATCCCTACTGGTACAAGTCTCAGCCTCTGCCCTCCTCAGCATCCCTACTGGTACAAGTCTCAGCCTCTGCCCTCCTCAGCATCCCTACTGGTACAAGTCTCAGCCTCTGCCCTCCTCAGCATCCCTACTGGTACAAGTCTCAGCCTCTGCCCTCCTCTGCATACATACTGTCAGCCCACTCACCTGCTGTTCCCACCACCTTGTTTCATCTTCTGTTGGTGAGTGCACAGTCACGGTTTATGAATTTCAGTACCCAAGGGCAACATCTAACCTACTCGTAAGTGGAATATATACATCACAGCTAACCAACTCCTCTGTTTCATTGACAGACCATTCATACTGTTTCCACGGCTGTGCCCTCGTCAGCAGCCCAAACGGTCATCGCCCTGTCTCGGCCTCTACCCAGGACTCCCAACTGCGGTCTGCATCTCTACTGTCAGCCCATTCACCTGCTGTTGCCACCACGTGTCATCTTCTGTTGTTCGACAGGTGAGTGTACAGACACAGTTTGTGAATTTCAGTACCCAATGGCCACATATAACCTACTTTGAATATACACAACACACCTAACCGACTCCTGTTTCATTTGCAGTACTGTGCACCCTCGCCTGCAGCCCAAACAGTCATCGCCCTGTCTCGGCCTATACCCAAACCAGCTGTTACCTCTACCCAGTGATGTGCCTTCATCCGCAGCCAAAACGGTCAGTGCCTGGACCCTGTGTTTGAACTTCCAAAATGAAGAATTGAATCTCCAAATGAAGAATTCATCAAAGTTGAATGTACACAGCTAACCAACTCTGTTTCATTCCCAGAAGTCTCATGCAGCACCCAGGACTGTGCCCTCGTCAGCAGCCCAAACGGTCATCGCCCTGTCTCAGCTTCTACCCAGGTCTCCCAACTGCGGTCTGCATCTCTACTCTCAGCCCACTCACCTGCTGTTCCCACCACCTTGTTTCATCTTCTGTTGGTGAGTGCACAGTCACTGTTTGTGAATTTCAGTACCCAAGGGCAATATCTAACCTACTCGTAAGTGGAATATATACAACACAGCTAACCAACTCCTCTGTTTCATTGACAGACCATTCATACTGTTCCCACGGTTGTGCCCTCGTCTGCAGCCCAAACGGTCATCGCCCTGTCTCAGCCTCCACCCAAACCAGCTGTTACTCTGCCCAGTGATGTGCCTTCAACCGCAGCCAAAATGGTCAGTTCCTGTACCCTGTGTTTTAACTTGAATCTCCAAATAGTCATTTCATCATTTACAAAACTAACCAACTCCTGTTTCGTTTGAAGATAATTGCATGCAGTACCCAGTAGCCCACGACTGTGCCCTTGTCAGCAGCCCAAATGGTCATCGCCCTGTCTCAGCCTCTGCCCCAGCCTCTGCCCTAACCAGCTGTTGCTACCTCTGTCCAGTGATGATTCATCACATGTAGCTGAACCGGTCAGTGCTCACACAATGTTTATGAATCTCAATCACCAAATGGTAAATTTTACCCATCTGAATTGTTACGACACACCTCACTAGCTGTTCTGTATTTTGCAGACCATTCATGCAGTACCCACGGCTGTGCCCTCATCTGCAGCCTAACTGCTCACCGCCCCGTCTCAGCCTCTGCCCTCGTCTGCAGCCCAACTGGTCAGCCAGGGCCTGCTTTGCCCGCTCACCTGCTGCCCAGTGTCATCTTTTGTAGTTTGACTGGTGAGTGCACAAATACTGTTTGTGAAATTCACTATCCAAGGGGCACTTTTAACCTAAGTGGAATATACACAAATGGAGAGCTCATCAAAGTCAAATGTACACAACACAACTATTAGGGTTGTGCCGATAGACGATATCATCGTCCATCGGCGATGGACAGCTGGCATCACGATGGACGGCAAACATCGTGATGCCAAGGAATCTTGTAGGCCTACTTGTGTATTTTTGAAGCCGCTGCTATAGTAATCATTACGGTACTTGACTTCACATTACCGTAAAATCCGTAGTACTAGCAGCGGTTTTCAAGACAAGTTGTGAACACAAGCCCCAAGCGGAGTGAATTATATAACTACGAAAAAAACTCAATGGAATTAAAAAAAAAAAACTTGTGAACTAAGCCCAACTATTGTTTGCTGCAGATGTGTGTAAGTAGACCTAAGTGATATCGTTCATTTATTTCTGTTACCTAAGTTGTTGACTACAAAGGGGACTCTTTACGCATCGCCTAGCTGGCTCCTCCGGAGTAACATGACGATAAGCAACACGTTCGGCAATTGCGACAGTTCAACATTTCATGTTTAACGGTTCACCTCAAAATGTTTAATCGCTATTCGCGGTGGAGATGTCTTGTGAAGCAGCCACTCAAGAGTGTACACTTCTGATAAGCCCACTGTCAATAAGGTGAGCAAGCGGTTCCATGTCCGCCCACTTGTCTTCATGGCTTCACCGCCATGTAGAACTATCCATTGATCAACTCCATTGATGAGGGGAAAAAAGTCTCGATATGACCTAAACAAAACATTCCGTATTCTAGAGCTAGGAATTGACAAAGTCGGGGCTAAAATCCATGGCAAAGCCTCTCGAGAGGGCACGCAATCACGCGTGGGTTCTCATCTCGTTCCCATTTAGTTTTCTGGTGAGCGAGAGGGGCTAAAGTTATAGCCTACTAGCCTGTGCAAAAACGCAGCGCATATGTCGTCTTAAAATAGTTACGATAAATAACGCACAGATGTAACAAATTTATTGACAAGTCTCCCAAAAACGCCACGCAATGAACTGATGGTAAAGTAGCAAGCACTGGGCTTGCAGGTGACACGGGAGGAGAGACGAGAAGGGCGAGGGGGAGGGGTCAGCGGGGGATCTCTGCATCTCAGCGACCATCTCACAAAGCAGCTGAGCAAGAACGCTGAGGAGGTTTAAAAAAAAAAATCCCCCAGAATGTAATAATAATATTAATATATTTCACTTACTCTTAAATTAAATAGAATTAAATAATAACTTAGCTGAAGATGAATAATAAAAATAAATACAAAATATATCAATATATTTTTTTTAAAATAAATATTACGCGCCCCCCCCCCCCCCCCCCCCCCCCATGAGGCGATGTCATCGTCCATCGCATCGTCTCACTGTAAACATCGTCAGCTGTCAATTAGGGGGACATCGCCCAAGCCTAACAACTATCCATCTGAATTTATACGACACACCTAACTAGCTGTACTGTGACATTTGCAGATCATTCATGTAGCACCCAGGACTGTGCCCTCGTCTGCAGCCCAAACGGTCATCGCCCTGTCTCAGCCTCTGCACAGGACTCTAAAGTCTGCTTCCCTACTGGTCAGCTAGAGCCTACTCTCTGCCCACTCACCTGCTGTTGTCACCACCCAGTGTCATCTTCTGTAGTCCAACAGGTGAGTGCACAGATACAGTTTGTGAATTTTACTATCCAAGGGCCATATGTACTGTAATATTTTTAGTTGTTCATATCCAGAATTCTTGCTGCCCATTTACAAGTGTTACCTTATCAAAATTGCACTTTTCATACATGACAAGGGAGATCTCCTCCATTGTCATATTCATTTTTAGCTGCAAAAATTACTGCACTTTGGTCATACTAACAAATATTGGATTATTATTCGGTAAATATTCATGAAAATACCTAATTGGGCAATAGGAAGCACAGTTTCAATGAGCTGTGTAGTTGCATCATCTGCTCTGGCCACATCCTATACAGTGCATCTCTAACCTACCGGTAAGTGGAATATACACAACAGAACTACCGGTAACCAACTCTTTCATTTGCAGACCATTCATGCAGTACCCAGTTGCCCACGGCTGTGCCCTCGTCCGCAGCCCAAACGGTCATCGCCCTGTCTCAGCCTCCACCCAAACCAGCTGTTGCCTCTGCCCAGTGATGGGCCTTCATCCACAGCCAAAACGGTCAGTGCCTGGACCCTGTGTTTGAACTTGAATCTCCAAATGGAGAATTCATCAAAGTTGAATGTACACAGCTAACCAACTCTGTTTCATTCCCAGAAGTCTCATGCAGCACCCAGGACTGTGCCCTCGTCAGCAGCCCAAACGGTCATCGCCCTGTCTCAGCTTCTACCCAGGTCTCCCAACTGCGGTCTGCATCTCTACTGTCAGCCCATTCACCTGCTGTTGCCACCACCCCGTGTCATCTTCTGTTGTTCGACAGGTGAGTGCACAGTCACTGTTTGTAAAGTTCAGTACCCAAGGGCCACATCTAACCTACTTTGAATATACACAACACGCCTAACCAACTCCTGTTTTGTTTGCAGAAACTTACATGTAGTAGCCCTACTGTGCGCCCTCGCCTGCAGCCCAAACGGTCATCGCCCTGTCTCAGCCTCCACCCAAACCAGCTGCTACCTCTGCCCAGTGATGGGCCTTCATTCGCAGCCAAAACGGTCAGTTCCTGTACCCTGTGTTTGAATGCCACATTTGGAGATTCAAGTTCAAAGTTGAATGTATACAAAACATCTAATCATCTCCTGCTCTGTTTAAATTCCAGACCATTCATGCAGTATCCAGGACTGTGCCTTGTCTGCAGCCTAACCGGTTAGTGCCATGTCTCAGCCTCGCCCACTCGGCTTCTGTTATCAGTGTGAATAGTGGTATGAATGCAATAGTGTCAATCATACGTCCAAAAAAATGTAAATGATGTATTCTATGGGGAAAAGTAATGTCTTGTTCTTGTTTAGGTGCAAATCACAAAAAATATGAAGCTCCATTTCCTGAAATATTGTTCTTCATTACATTCAATGCTGTTCAACTAACATCTCATTCTTCAATTTTCCTTTGACCTTTCTGTAGGTATCACATTGCTACAGCCCATAGACCAAGAGGGAGGCTTCACACTGGACCTCTGATCCCTATTTTTCATCTTGTATTGAAACTGGTTTCTTCAAGTGGAAGATTGCCATAACACTTCATTAAAACTTGTTCACCATAATGTGTTGAATTATTACTGAAGAATATGAAAGTAATATGAATGTAAAGTGAGTTACAGGGTACTATAATGCGATGACAGATTGTAGATTCATAAAACTGTTTGTGTGCAAATAAGGATAGAAACAAAATATTAACCAAACAATATTTTAATGCACAATAACAATAACAATAACAAGAGGAATAGGAAAAGTATAATAATAACCAATAATTACACCCTCCTGGGAACAAAGCCCCGGTATTGCCCATCCGGGTCAGGGAACCTGTCCCTTATTGCCCATACGCAGCAACTTGGGATGACCACTCTGCGCCCTGCACCCAGTGTCCCTCTTGTCCAGGCAATGTACTGGCGGTAGGCCGCATGGCGGAATTGCCTGGTGTTCTCCCGGTCGTGCTCTTCCTCCACCAGGACCCGCAGGTCATTCCATAGAACGCGGGCTAAGGAGAGCCCACCCTGGTCCAGCACATAGGCCTCCATTTCAGGCAGTAGCGTGACACAGTTGACCTCGCTGCAGCACTTCTGCTCAACCAGGGTGGGCATCTCCCGACACCTCCCACACACACACCAGGAGGGCTGTCCAGAGCCAGGAGGAGGGGCAGCTTGAGGGTCTCGCAGGCGCCGCAAAATATTAAAAATAAGGCCTGGATTTTCTGTGAAACACTCATCCAGTACTTCGTGGGCCTGATCGAGTGAAAGGCGTCGAATTTGTCCCTGAGATAGATATATAAAGAGAGAGGAATAGAGGGAGATTACAAAATTAGGTGTCAGTCAAATTACTGATGGTCGCAGTACAACATAGGCCCATGATTGATACTACATAACTGTTGCACCATCTAGTCCATTGTACCAGATGACTGTTGTTACTGAAAAACCTAAGGAGCCACCACAAACTTCAGCTAACCATCGTAGAACAGATCACAAGACGAGAACACCGGTCAACTTTTTAGTCAGGTACTTTGACAGCAGTGGTGGACAAAGTAAAAGTAAACAAAAGAAACACAGTTTCTTTCCAACACAGGTAACTTATCTGAGTAAAAAAGTAGACCAATGTACTTGTCTTACAATAAGCTGATTCTGCAGAGGTTGGGTTGAGTTTGTGGTGGGTCCTTGTTAGGTTTTTATTGGTTTTCCAGTAATAAAGTCTATCTCAATAGGTAGGTAAAATGGAGTAAACGGTGTAACAGTGTAATATCATGTGCTGCTGTAATTACACCACAAAAGTACTTTTACTTTGTCTTGGGAAGGAAGCTGTTGGGTTTTTAAAATGTATGTATTTTAATTATTATTGTTAATTTATTATTTTTTACTTTTGAGACCACTGCCAAAAAGGGGAAATATTCTGTACATGGGAATCATGAATGTAAGTTAGAAAAAAACTCACACGTCCGTGCACAAGCCTTTCAGTGCGCAGGTTATTGATTCTCCTCACGTCCTCCTGACTGAGGAGATCCCCCCTGCGCCTGGTGGACCGGCTCCGGTTTCGTGGACGACCACGGCCTCTGGACCTGGACGAGGTGGAGGGCCCGGCCCCCGACTCCTCTCCAAAGGATGTATCAGCACTCTATACATATCAACAATTATTTATATGAGTTTCATTGCCATCGCCAAATGTGTACATGCAAAATCTAGTTAGCTAGTAGTAGCATTTTTATGCTATGCTGTACAATTCGAAATATATATTTTTTAAAATAACACGATAGGCCTATAACCCCCCCATAGCACAAATAACTGATGGAAATATAGTATTATATCGTCAACATCGTGTAATTATTTATGTACCTATTATGGTGGTCACTGTTGTGCAAATACTTGAACTTGATTTAGGGGATACTTACTGTATCTTCCATGTCCGCCTGAATAATACTGACGGTCACGTCACTGCCGGACAGGTGCCAGGCAGGAGAGTAGTCGTGCACGCGCATCTGGCGAGCACAATCGTCATGCACGACTTCTCGTAGGCGGGACAGGAAGTTCATTCATTTTTCCATTTTCAGTTAAAAAAAAGGCAATTTCTTGCGTTTTGCGACTTCAAAGGTAAACATTTTTAACTTCAAGCGTTCTGATACGACTATACAACCCCTAAAATGCAAAAATCGGGACTTGGCGTTTGACAACAACAAAACCTGCAGACTGCAGCTTTAAAAGTAATGAGCTTAAAAAGTTTAGCGAAATATTTACGTCCTCTTCCTCTCTGGTGTAATATCACGCAGACGGCGAGATGCAGCAGCAGTCAAATCTGTGTATTCTAGCTTGCGTCGCACTAACTGTTGCTAGGTAGCGGTGCATTTGCCGTCAGGTAACAGACATAAAAAGTCGATCGTAGATGTTTAGATCGCTACTTTAGGATTCCTAACTCAAGATAAGATAGGATTTCCAAAGATAAGATAAGAATCCTAAATGAAGTTAGGATTTGTTTCTGTAATACCAAACTGGAAAAAATCTTATCTCAAGTCAAAAGTTAAGATAGGACGACTGAAGATAGGAAGTTTTCTGTAATACGCCCCCAGGCGTACACCCAGGTGCCTTTTTGTGCAGACTGTCACTTCTATCTCCCCTCAATAGAGACAGGTACCAGGGGTGGGGTGTTTCGTCTGAAGTCAACCACCATTTCTTTGGTTTTGGTGGTGCTCAGCTGCAGGTGGTTGATTCTGCACCATCTGACAAAGTCCTCCTCCAGGCCCCTTTACTTCCCCTCCTATCCACCTTTAATGCATTCAACAATGGCTGAGTTGTTGTTGAAGTCAGTGGTTTACAGGGTGAGTAGCACCAGGAAAGCACCATCCCAGACAGCACACTTACGTCTTGCCAACGTTGGCAAGATGCTTTTTGCCCGATGTAAAATACATCGGCACGACGTCTTTGAAAGGACCGTTTGCTCATCGGCAAGATGTTGGGCAGACGTCGGCAAATAGGCGACAGGCGATGGGGAGCCAACGTTATGCCGATATAATTATTTATAGTCCTACCATGAGCCGACGGTTGCCCGCCTTATATCCGCTCATGAGCCAATGTTTAACCGATTTCATTACGACTTAATTACGACCTACCCCACACAGCAAAAGTACACCGTAATGGATCCGCCCCGTAGTCCACCATCCGGAGGTCATCCTCCGGTACGGATCCGGTAAACGGGGCCGTATCGGCGTCCACTTGCACGCCGCCTATCATCCGATGCGGAGGCGTGGTGCGGACTCCAAAGGGACCCGTTTGTCACCCGCAACGGATCCGCGTGCAGAAGCGTACCTCCGCAGTGAGCCCGGTTCGGAGGCGCGACATCCGATGCGGACTCATTCCGTGTCCACTTATTGCATCCGTCACGGTTCCACTACTTTTTATCAGTTACGGACCCATTCCGGACTCATAGATGTTCCGGGCCGGGACCATTTTGGATCCGTGCTCATAGAGTTACTTTCTTATTATGCTATAATCCCAATAAACGAACACTAAACCAGTTAACCGTTTCAAAAGTTAACAGCATTTAGATTTAATTCTACAGATAACACAGACCTGGACATAATCTCCCAAAAAAAAACAACCTGACGAAGAACTTCACTCATCATGATTTTTTATTTATCTTGACATTATTTTTCTGTCTCACTGTCATGTTGAACAATCGCATGTCGTGGTGGCTGCCTTCTCTTCCTTCCCTCATCAGTCGACGGGGAAACAACACATCAGCGCTCCGATCTGAAAAGGCAACAGAGCTAAACTTAGAGCTTTCATTTATTTCGTAAGATGACAATCAGACATTGCATTGCATATGGAATGGACAACGCTCTTTCACATCTCTATCCCGTGACAGTAATGATGTTGAATATTATAAGATGTACAATGTCCTACTTACTCTTGGTCGTAAAAGCCGGGAGGCAGGCGGGCATCACCGTAGCAGGGTGGATTACAGCTGGCTAGCCCTGTCCGACCCAGAGGTAATTCCACCTGTTTACTGTTGCACAAGATTAAGAACAAATTCAGATATTTGTAGCCCAACCACGGACATCTTTATCAAACTATGAGCCCAGCTACTTCATTCATTCACCAATGATGGACAGCATATGGGACGAGGGCGCAGTTCATGGCCATCCATTAATTGCTAATAAATAATTAGCCTGGATTTCGTTAACGTGAGGAGAACATGATGCCACCGCTTTAGGATTTGTACCGTTAAAAACACAGTTGGTGCCAATCCTGTTGAGAGCATCACCAATCCGTGTAAAAGTGTACCACGAGCCAAATTCAGACCAATATAGCCGTTTCATAAGAGTATTTGAACACTTAGACCTACGTTTAACTTTACACAAGTTTGCTTCAGTCAACCGGTTTGCTAGTAGCTGGCTAGCAAGCTAACGTAAACAAGGCTGTTAAAATGGGCACAATGTAGATAATTTTTATTCAACTGTACTTCCTCCATGTATCGGATGGCATCATATTTTAACAGCATTTAGGAAATACTACAATAGCCAATGTAGTTCTCCATGTCTTTGAATGAATGAACTAGCTGTCTCGTTTTGAAAACAACTAGGGTTAACATACACTTTTAAAGTCATAAAAAACAGAATCCTACGAAATATCAATAAGCATTGATAGTATAAAAGCTTCAGATATACTTTTTGTACCTTTGTGTATCACCTAATATAAATAAATCAATACTTACTGGAGAGCGCTGTTCGGTCGTGTCTGCCCCAACAAAAACTGTACCAACGTCCGTTAGATTTTACAGCGCGTCCGCGTTTGTGAATCAGATATGGATGCGATTATGGTCCGCGTTTTGACGGTAGAATTTGGGGCGGCGCACGGTGGCGACCTTGATCCACCAAGTGGAACCCAAAGGAATGTGACAGTGACACGGATGTGGTGACTTGAACGCGGCTCCGCATCGGAGTCCTCTGCTGTGTGGGACTCGACGTACCCCATCTGCGCGAGGAAAGCATCCGGACGTCTCGAGGAACAGCTGATTTTAGGTTGCAGTTATGAAACTAGCATGTCAAAATCACGTAGCATGCCAGAAAATCAGCTCTTTCCATAAACAAAAAGACGTCTGAATGTTCTCACCGCTGCAGTGGAATTCCGCCTTATTTGAGGTCTTCCTGCTTCACCATAGGCCTATGCCTCACCAATGAAAACACAAGAAATCATAGACGTTTTTCCATTTATTTTTTTCCACAATTAAGCAAAATGTCCATCGTTGAATCATTCCTGCAGGAGAAAAAAAAAATCTGTGAACATGGGCTGGATGTGAAAATCACCCTTTACATGAGAACATACCCTACAGTTTAGGCTATGACTTTCACATGTCAAAAGTTTACAACTATTTATTGAGAACAGTTTTTGTAAGCAGGATTTCACCATCTACTGTATGTAGCCTAAGTCCTGCCTGTGGATGAAAAGTCTATCATCTATATTGACCCTTTTAATTTAAAAGTGTACTCGCTACTCTGTGGTATTTTTTATATAGTCATGGATAAGTGGGGCAGTCATTGGTAAGCGGTTAGGGTGTCCTGTAGCCCAGGGCTGAACAACCCAAAGGTTGCTGGTTCATCTCCCAGCCCGCCAGGTTGGTGGAGGGAGTAATTAACCAGTGCTCTCTCCTCCATCCTCCATGACTGAGGTACCCCAAGCATGGTACCTTCCCGCCACACTGCAACATACTGCTCCCTTGGGATGCCAATGTAGGCTGCACCCTTGCACAGGTGAGGCATAAAATGCAATTGTTGTGTGCAGTGTATACTTGTGTGCTGTGTCACAATGGCAAAGGTGGGCTTTCACTTATATACACCTAGAGATTTTTTCCCCTGAGTCCAATGTTTTTAAACAGTTGAAACATGAACATTTCCAGTCAATATTTACAATGGAATAGCAGACCTCTGTGTCATATTCCCAAGGAATGGTAGCATCACATCTGCTGTGCTGTGCTGAGTCAAAGTAATTCATAAGCCTACTGGTTGTGTTTTCCCTGCCCATTCACTACTTTGATGGCCTGCAATTTATTCAGATGTGTTCTACAACTTTTTGATGAAACTTACATTTTACATTTGATACCACAAACTAGGCTTACTTGTTGTGCTGTGTGGATTTTTTTTAGCAGGGATCTCACTTACCAATCAGCATGTTTTCCTCTTGTTACCAGTATCAGTCTGAACCTGGCTGGCCACCTGTGCACTTAACCATATGTGAACTCTGAGGGCAAGTGTAGAAGCCTGGCAAATAAAGACAGGAATAAGTCGGTCTCAGTATCACTGCGCAACTACATTCACAATGTAATATGTTGGTTTAGTTGATTTCTGTCCATCACAATTTAATATTATGGTTTACATTTAGGCATATAACTTTCACAATACCATATTAGTTACATTTAGCTAGCTAGTGTCCTATTTGGTAAGGACATGTACAAGTGATGTAGGCTGTACAGCAGGGGTGGGCAACTTTCATTGTAAGGTGGGCCAACATTTTTAATTACCACAACCACATCACCACGCACTTGAGAGAATTTACAAAAGGATACTTCACTTTTTGTTTATTTATACCGGAATGCTTACACTATTGATTTATAGGGGGTTAAAAACTGTCCTTTTTCTTTTTTTTTAAAGTGAGAAGTTGGGCTGCATGTGGCGCCCGAGCCTCCAGTTGCCCATCCCTGCTGTACAGTATCCTAACAGAAAGGCTCTCATAGTATTTCAAATAATGGTCTATATAAAAACTGGTTATAATAGGTACAGTGCAGCATAAACAGGGTTGAGGGGGTGGTTTCTTTTATTTCGTTGTACCTACCGAGTAGTTTAGCCAATGTCTGTGTGACACGTTCATGCTGCCACCTCCACAGCATCCTCTTCACAACCGCAGGGGCAAAACACCTGAAAACATAATAATGTAATCCTTTTTCAGTCCAAGATATAGACTAGAAAATGAGTGACAGCATCACAATCAGTTTGTATGCAAGTGTAGTGGACCCCCCATTTTTGTCTTTTTCTTATTCCCTTATTCTCATTCCCTGTCTTTTTGTTGTCCAGTCAGAAGTTGTCTTTTAGTTTAATTATGCTGTTGCACGTTTTCGCCAATAGATGGCATCATAGGACCAGCAATGAGTGCAGAGACTCTCTCTGGTGCAGTAGCCAGTGACTTCGGTCACATAAGAAGAACGAAACGTGGAAGTGACAGGCTTTGTTATGATACAGAAGGCAGCGGTGTCAGCTGTACAGTTATGCTGAGGAAAATGTAAATAAACAACGAACTCAGCGAAACTCTACACACTTGAGGACCTTATTCATTAAGTGTGCAACATAAGCATTCACGCAATAATACCACCAGGTCACATTTAAGATTTAACTAGGAGTATTTTGTTATGGATCTTATGTAGTGATAGACTTACCATTTTTTCTTGTTATGGCATATCTGGCATATTCCCAAGAGAAGGCCGATGTCCCTGTCTGTTGATCTGATTTTGACTTGTGGTGAATTGACTGTGAAAACGAGAGCAACACATTGCAGTGAAGGCTATGAACTCAGGAGTTCTTAAAGGGACACTCCACCCATTTTGCATTAGGCTTTCCATTGCTAGACACCCAGTCATACTTTTGAATGGTCTTGCAAAAATCTCTCAATTCCCCCTGAGATAGGAGAAACCCGCATTCATCTCTTAACACTTCCTATGTCAATGATGTAAAAATGGTCATTTTGCATCATCGACATAGGAAGTGTAAGAGAGGTGGATTTCTGTTGAGACTACAAGCCTTTTCCCACCTTTTCAACCCCACCCATAGGGGGTTGGACCTAATGCTCTAACAGACTTATCACAGATCACTGTCCCAGTGCTTTTGAAATCACTGGCATTGAGGCTCCGGTAAGCAGTGTTGCCAGATTGGGCTGTTTCCCACCCAATTGGGCTGCTTGAGATAGCCGTCTGCGGGTAAAAATGGCATTTTACAGGAAAACTCGCCCAATCTTTCCCATCGACATCAATAGAATTGGGCGGGATTTAGTGCTTCCAGGTGGGTTTTGAGCATTTTTTGGGCTGGAAATCATCAGCCTCATCTGGCAACACTGCCAGTAAGTCACTGGCATAGCTGGAAAGGAGAAGCTGGACCACACTGCAGCTTAGTTTTCAAGACTTTATTTTTTGCACACACCCGACCAACGTTTCGCTGTTGCTACACCTTCTTCAGAGTCAAATGATAGCAAGAGAGAGACACACATTTCAAGACTTGGCATTCACAGGTGATCCCACTTGGTTTTGCTAAATTTGTCTCATCTCATTGCAGGTAATTGACCCCACCCCCCAACACCAGACAATTAGACAGAGAGGCTTCGTAGAAAGGCATTTTGGATTCATACTCTAAATTCAGTGGAGCCTCAGGGCATAAATGAGGAACATAATATGTCTTGCTCTCTGTAACAAATTGTTCCAGCATCGCGGCTGTGGTCTTGTAATAATTGTAGCTGTGGTTTTATTGACAATGTTCTTTGTGTATTGTTTTTTTCACTTTTTTATTTTGTTTTGGGAAGTTGGCAAGCTCTCTAATTGTCTACAATTTTGTCCTGGTGTTGGGGGGTGGGGTCAATTACCTGCAATGAGATCAGACCAATTTAGCCAAACCAAGTAGCAGTGTTAATTTTGTCAGCATTTTTTGATTTAGTCTTAGTCACAATGACGAAAATCAATATTAGTCATAGTCATATTTTAGTCCTTGCCTTCCCAATTTAGTCTTAGTCTTAGTCTAAATGACGAAAATCAATTTTAGTCTTCGTCAATTTTTAGTCATTTTAGTCAACACTGTACATAATAGAACTCCTCCACACACTGCTTCTCTTTTCAACATATATCATTGACTGTACAGAATAAACCTTCTCCGCACACTGCTTCTCTTTTTAGATGCGTCCCAGCATCTCTATAAGAGGGTCTGTCCGTCCGCTGTCCGTCCGTCCGTCTGAAACGCATTCCTTGTCTGAAACGCTGTCTGAAACGCATTCCTTCAATTGTTCCTCCTGTGTCCACAAGGCGGAGGCAGAGAGGCATTTTGGCCTGGAGCGAATGCGTGTCAAAACCAAACCGGCAAGGCTAAGCTGATAGCATTGTGAGACAACTGAGGGGTGCATTCAATTTTCGGCATTGTTTTGCGTTTGGACAGTGGTAGTCAACTTCGTTCCTTCTCCACAGCACACCAACACCACTGTGAGTGTCACTTAATGTTCACGGTCTTGTGATAGGCCTACACTTCGGCTGATAGTGTCGCGTTGTGCAGCTATTTTGGTTCATCAGAATGGAAATTAACGATTTAGAAGTCGGCAGGCAGTATTTCACACAGATGTTTGTGCTCCGATAGAGGGGCGTTAGCATTGCATAACGCTCCACGAAATGGAACCGTAATAAGTTGACAGGTGACCAGCAGCGCTACAGCTCTTCCTCTAAACGTGAGTTTGCAAACATTCTGCCACTACGTTTCAGTGAGTAGTCAGTGTTCTCGAACTAGTAGACAGATGGGCTATTTGCATTTCACATACGCTGTGTTACTGATGTTCTCGGGCATATTGCAAGGGAGAGTCGTTTTCTGCTGGCGGGCGCGTGAACCCCACAGGTGCTTTCCCTTGCGCTCAGAGAGAGCACCGGACAGAACGCGTCTTTTGCTTCGTAATTGGTTTGCAGTCGTATGAATTTGGTAAACTCTGCCACTGAAGCTCACTGCTTTGTGCCTTGACGGTAAAAAGCTGGCATTGAAAATTAAGCGCACAATGCATCCAAAGGGTGAACCCATAGCGCATGATTCACCCAAACGGTTTAATTTATTTATTAGGCTATTTGGCGATGTTTAGTTTCTTTCCCACATGCACATGACGCTGAAATGGCGTGATAGCCTAAAGGTTGATAAATAACCTAGTACTAATAATATCTGGTAATTTGTAATGTAGCCACTTGATCTATGTGAAATTTGAAATTAGATGCTTCTTTTCCAAATCCAAGCATGATGACCTTATTATAGTCTAAACTGCAAAATATAAAGCTTTGTCTCGTCATTTCACTGCCTGCCACATTATTTGGAGTTTCCATGGGCAATAGGCTATGACCAATAAACAAAAAGCACATCCTCAGAGGGGGGTGGGCGTTGACAGGTTAGGAGGAGGCCAGCGGGGCGTTTTGGGGGGAAAAAAGGTTGGAACTGGCATAGAGGGACGCATCTGTTGTAGGGCTGTCCGCAAATAATCGACTAATCGTTGGTCGACCAAAAAAAATTCCAGTCGACCGAATCCCATTGGTCGATTGGTCGCAGCGGAGAAAAAAAAGAAAAAAAAACAGCATCTCGTCAAAGTTCTTTCAGGACTCTTAACTTGAAGGGCGTGACAAAGGAAGACGTGTTGTTGATTTGTTTGAGAAGGATATAAGTTATTTTGACCATGTCTGGAAGGAGCTCTAAAACATGGGATTATTTTTGAAAAGGATACTACTGCTTGTCAGCCAATGGTCACTAACGTCGGGCAAGAAGAACCACGCGAATTCGAACGACAGGTGCGTTTAATTATGTAACTTCACTACCACGGCAGATGCTGCTCTCCCCTCCCTCTCTCATACACACGGCCCCGTACACTACCCGGCACCGTTTGCTACAATACCTCACTCGACTCGTTGAATCCATTGGTTGACAGAACTACAGGGAGCCGCCTGCACACAGACCTGTATTAACCTAGACTGGCAATGGGCGGCTCTAGCCAATGGCAGCTTTTCGGATTGTATGGGCGCAGCCATATTTGCCTTTTTCGCGCCCTGTGGGCTCCTCCCACAGACGTAGCCCCGCCTAGTGGAGACTATCGCAGCTGTGAGCCATAGGAATGCATACGATTTCAAACGGTGATTACAACGTTATCAAAGTGGGTTTCAGTCATTTTTTGTAAGATTTTGACAAGGCGTAACGTCTAAATTCTCACTCCAATAATGAAATAACCCTCACTACCTCCAAACGTTTTATTAGAGAGCCTGAAGCTGAGCGGTCTTGCCAGATCGGGCGGTTTCCCGCCCAATCGGGGCCATTGAGGAAGGCGGTCTGTGGGTAAAAATGGACGAAAATAATCAGTGTTATCTGGCAACCCCGAAGCCGACTGTTTTCGTTGCCGCTTATGCAGGTTTGTGGATATTTGTGACACTGAATCGGCCATGCTTACGTGTGTAAAGCTTATGTTATGTACTTAACTCAGATGTAATGACAACGGTGTATATTGGTATGTATATTTCTTAAATAAGCCGTACGTTTTCAGTGAAGCAGCCCCCCCCCCAAGGACGCTGAAGGTAACCTAGCAACAACACGGCACAGCACATTGCAGCTGTGAAAATAACGAGCCACTTGAGAGCGAGACTTTTCTAGAACATTAATTTATACTACAGATATTGTTCTAAAGACGTTACACATGGCCTGGTCCAACTTAACTAGTGAACCAGTGTTGCAAAAAAAATATTTTTTTAAAAACCCATCGGTGCATGACGTCATTACGTAATTACGGGAGTCTCCACTAAGATGGCGGACTACGATTCTGAGGCTCTGAGAAATCCGAAAATTTCGAGGGGCATTGCCAGTCTAGGTTAATACAGGTCTGTGGGCCTGCATCTGTCTCGTCTCGCATAATTATCCGTTTATTGCAGACGGTGTAAAAAGTGTGAAGTCGTGTCGGCACATATTCTGAAGCTCCAAAATGCTATGTTGCAACGTCATGGTGCTAAGTCGCACTTTGTTAGCTTCCATACCACTTTGCTGTACAATTGTAGGCTACTCCGTGTTGGCCAACATCCAAAGAACCACCACCAGATATGAACATATTTTGGGGTGTGTGTGTAGGCCTACGTTAAGTCATTCACCGACAAACTTATCAGAATTCTGTTTGCTGCCCTGAACGGCAAGAACTCTTGTCAAGACTCCAGTCCAGCGATAAACAAAACCTGCGTGGGTAATTTAAAGGGGGAAACGCTGCGCATCATTTAAGACCATAAACGGACACTAAGCGCTTGATGGACATTCCAGTGAACAACTGTACAGTAATGCTGCAACAAATGTCGAAATAGATGAAAACGTCAACGCGGGGATATTGATTCTGCCCTCCAGTTGGGCTACTGCTTTCAGGCAGAGAGCGTCATCTCTACCATAGGCAGTTTGTTTCCATCACTGAATATTAATTTTAATTGTAAGTGTTTTACAGGCTTAAACTATGTAAATTCGAACTTCGAATATTCATTAGGCCTAGTAGGGCTATCTGGGTCAAAATGTGATGTGTAAAAAAAATATATATATATATATATATATTTTTTTTTTAATTATAATTTTTTTTGGGGGGGGGGGGGGGGGGGCGATTAATCGATTAGTCGGAGAAAATGACGAAATTGGTCAACCAACAAAATCCTTGGTCGTGGACAGCCCTAATCTGTTGTCCGCCTGTCGGCCTTGTTTAACATATATCACACTGTACAGAATAAACCTTCTTCACACATTGGTTCTCTTTTTCTCTATTTTATTTAACACCAGTGTTAATTTCGTCAGCTTTTTAAAATGTAGTCTTAGTCTTAGTCACAATGACGAAAATCAATTTTAGTCTTAGTCATATTTTAGTCATTGCCTTCCCAATTTAGTCTTAGTCTTAGTCTAAATGACGAAAATCAAAAAAGGGCATTGACGAAATATTTTAGTCATAGTCATGGTTGACGATATTAACACTGCCAAGTAGGATCACCTGTGAATGTCAAGTCTTGAAATGTGTGTCTCTCTCTTGCTATCATTTGACTCTGAAGAAGGTGTTGCAACACAGAAACGTTGGTCGCGTGTGTGCACAAAATAAAGTCTTGAAAACTAAGCTGCAGTGTGCTCCAGCTTCTCCTTTCGAGTGATGTCTATCCCACTGTGATGCACCGGCTGCAAGCTGAGGGAGGGATGATGCATAGAGTCCCAAATAACTGGGTGTGGCCTGTGGAACTTGAGCATCACAGTGCATTATGGGGATTGTTGTCACAAATCCACAAGCACTAAAAAGTCATTTTCTGCCTTTTCTTGGCCAAGAAGGCACCAAATTAGAAATGTATGTTACTATTCTACTATAAATATGACCCACTTTCAGTAACATATTCATGTCTCCACCGGTGGAATGCCCCTTTAAACTTACTTATAGTAAGGGCTATGAATGTGATGCAATATTATTTTATCTCACTTCACGTGGTGTGTGTTTCCTGTGCATTGCAAGTTCAACAAAGAAAATCGTTGTGTTACATACCGTAGCCTATTTTGTAATGTCCTTTCAACCAGTCATCATGGGCTAGACAAGAATCAACAGCCCGACTCCAGCAGGAAACTTGATTACGGGAGCAGTATGCCTACATTTGTATTACAATAGAAAACGCTGTTAGACTACACACGACCTACATACAATGTGACATCTCAAACTATAACTTATAAAACCAAACAAAAACTCACCTGGTTGCTGGGTACGTTTGACACGTTAGCTAACTTGCTAACGGTAAGAAAAAGTGAGGTCGGATATCGATTAGAAACTCGATGAGGAGTCATTCGAGACAGCATGACAGGTGAAGAGATTTATTTCAGCAACCTAATTTAATGTTTAATCAAGCCTGACTTGTAATGCTGAAACCTACATTTCAACAGAAATAATGGTAATGCCTAACTAAAAACGATTGCGGTGGCTAATACTACTGCTGCGACGTCCAGTAAAGTAAACGGAAAATGTTCGTTCCCTTGACAACTGAAATAATTTCAAACAGAGCTCGCGCTGCTCAGGTTGCAAGCAAGCAGGCGCTGGCTTTTGGTTTTGGGGTCTTCAAATGATCTGCAAAGCGTCGCGTTGCCGATGGTCGGGGTTAGGTTGGCAAACCATCGGCAAACTGTGTTTGGGACATTGTCAGATGATGGTCGGTGTTAAGTTGGCAAAGCATCGGGAGGAAACATTAGGAAATTGCTCGGTAAAACGTCGCGTTGCCGATGGTTGGGGTTATGTTGGCAAACCATCGGAAGGGAACTGCAGGGAATTGATCGGCAAAGCGTCGTACTGTCGATGTTGGGGTTAAGTTGGCAAACCATCGGCAAACCATGGCAGGAAACCGTCTTTTCTGCCGCTATTTTGCCGATCTAAAACCAACCTAATTGGCATGACGATTATAAGGCAAAAAAGGCCTCGACGTTTTCCCGATGTCGCCGCCCAATAGCCAACGTCGGCAAGATGCTTCGTGCTGTCTGGGATTGAGGACCCTCTTGCACGGTAGGAAAGTTGATAGGTCAATTGAGAGACCCTGACGAACCTGAAGGTTTGACCCAGACATTTTCTTTAGTTGAATTTCTCTTGCTTCATTACTGCTTTTCACTCGGCGACTAAATCAATACAGGCAGCAGGCGAACTCCTCACCACCATTGAGGAGCTGTTCGACAAGATCCCATGAGTTTCCTACTTCTGCAAAGATGTAAATGAATTTTGATGTTTGATTCAATATCTTCATTGGTCACACCTTTCCTTTGCTGTTTAACCCATTGAGGTCTAAGTGCCCTTGAGAGGGCAATTTGACATGTCTCCAAAAACAAATCTGTAACTCTGTGAGTTTTTGTCATTGAAACACATAAGTTACGCCATTAGAAACCTCAGACCTTCCAGATTTCAAATATATATATATTAAATAAATTATATAGCTGGCCCAATTTAAAGAAAGTGAAAAGAAATCTTTGCATATTCTGTACTCTCTGCCTGTAGCAGCCACACCTATAGCTATTCACATGTAAAGTACCGGTGCTTGAGTGGCTATTCAGAGGTGACAACACGCCCCTTTCAGGTAGGGTAAACACAGCAGACATAGAGTGACAGGGGGGTTGGGGCTATCAGAGCACATGGGGATTGACAGGGGGGTGTGGGCCATTAGAGGTTTTTCACACCTATCTCATTAGTATTCAAATGAGACAGGCAGTGGCAGTGACAAAGTCATTCTTTTTTGCATTTTGTATGAAAACAACAAAACATTTCTAAATGCCCTTTTCACTTTTATGCTGCCAACACATTTGTTTACAAGATTCAAACTTCAAAAGTCTTGGCTAGATATATTTATTGTGTGTTTTCTTGAACTTTTTGAAGACGTCTGAAACCTGTTTTTTTGTACAGTTGTGTTTATACTCAATTTAAATAAAACATGTTTGTATGACATCCAATTTTTTTCAGATTATTTCTTGTCAGGCTTTTCACAATACAACCATATATTCCACTTTTGCATAGATGCTTACTGTTAGCTGAAAATACTTGAAAATGTCAGGGTGGTGCAAGCAGCCTAAAAGCCTCTGAAAGACCTTAGACCTCAGAGGGTTAATTCTGACGTTTAGTCAGTACCACTGAAGGCGTGTAGGGCCAGAGGAGCTGCAATGTGTTCCTTCGAATAATCTTCAGCCAACGAGTTGATGTCAATTAGTCTATCTCCCATTTCAAAGATGAGTATTTTGCTCTGACTCTAATGGTCCTGATTTGAGGTATTTCAGTCTGGATGTACTGCATGTAAATAATCACCCTAAAATCTGATTCTTCATATTTTGAGAAGATTCAACCCTGTAGGCTTGACAGGCCTTCGGAGGACATTTTTCATTGTAGCCTATCTTGGGAGCTCCAGTGATACAGTAGTAGTGTTGCACCTATAGTAGTAACGCAGCCTTGAA